>NW_027458808.1:300000-549601 GCF_050624435.1 Tenrec ecaudatus
TTAGGCTAGGGCACCCCTAGGCTTAGGTTAGGGCACCCCTAGGCTTAGGTTAGGGCACCCATAGGCTTAGGCTAGGGCACCCCTAGGCTTAGGCTAGGGCACCCTTAGTCTTAGGCTAGGGCACCCCTAGGCTTAGGCTAGGGCACCCCTAGGCTTAGGCTAAGGCTAGGGATCCCCTAGCCTAAGGCTAGGGCACCACTAGGCTTAGGCTAGGGCACCCCTAGGCGTAGGCTAGGGCACCCCTAGGCTTAGGCTAGGGCACCCCTAGGCTTAGACTAAGACTAGAGCTCCCCTAGCCTAAGGCTAGGGCACCCCTAGGCTTAGGCTAGGGCACCCCTTGGCTTAGGCTACGGCACCCCTAGGCTTAGGCTAGGGCACCCGTAGGCTTAGGTAGGGAACCCCTAGCCTTAGGTTAGGGCACCACTATGCTTAGGCTAGGCACCCCTAGACTTAGGCTAGGGAACCCCTATGCTTAGGCTGGGGCACCCCTAGGCTTAGGCTAAGGCTAGGGCTCCTCTAGCCTAACGCTAGGGCATCCCTAGGCTTGGGCTACGGCACCCCTTGGCTTAGGCTAGGGCACCCCTAGGCTGAGACTAAGGCTAGGGCTCCCGTAGCATAAGGCTAGGTCACCCCTAGGCTTAGGCTAGGGCACCCCTAGGCTTAGGCTAAGGCTAGGGCCCACTAGCCTAAGGCTAGAGCACCCCTAGGCTTAGGCTGGGCACCCCTAAGCTTAGGCTAGGGCACCCCTAGGATTAGGCTAAGGCTAGGGCTCCCCTTGCCTAACCCTAGGGCACCCCTAGGCTTAGGCTAGGGCACCCCTAGGCTTAGGCTAGGGCACCCCTAAGCTTAGGCTAGGGCACCCCTAGTCTTAGGCTAAGGCTAGGGCTCCGCTAGCCTAAGGCTAGGGAACCACTAGGCTTAGACTAGGGCACCCCTAGGCGTAGGCTAGGGCACCCCTAGGCTTAGGCTAGGGCACCCCTAGGCTTAGGCTAGGCAACCCCTAGGCGTAGGCTAGGGCACCCCTAGGCTTAGGCTAGGGCACCCCTAGGTTTAGGCTAGGGCACCCCTAGGCTTAGGCTAAGGCTAGGGCTCAGCGAGCCTAAGGTTAGGGCACCCCTAGGCTTAGGCTAGGGCAACCCTAGGCTTACGGTAGGGCACCCCTAGGCTTAGGGTAGGGCACCCCTAGGCTTAGGCTAGGGCACCCCTAGACTTAGGCTAGGGCACCCCTAGGCTTAGATTAAGACTAGGGCTCAGCTAGACTAAGGCTAGGGCAACCCTAGGCTTAGGGTAGGGCACCCCTAGGCTTAGGCTAGTTCACCCCTAGGCTTAGGCTAGGGCACCCCTAGGGTTTGGCTAAGGCTAGGGCTCCACTAGACTAAGGCTAGGGCACCTCTAGCCTTAGGCTAGGGCACCCCTAGGCTTAGGCTAGGGCACCCCTAGGGTTAGGCTAGGGCACCCCTAGGCTTAGGCTAAGGCTAGGTCTCCCCTAGCCTAAGGCTAGGGCACGCCTAGGCTTAGGCTAGGGCACCCCTAGGCTTAGGCTAGGGCACCCGTAGGCTTAGGCTAGGGTACCCCTAGACTTAGGCTAGGGCACTCCTAGGCTTAGGCTAAGGCAAGGGCTCAGCTACCCTAATGCTAGGGCACCCCAAGGCTTAGGCTAGGGCACCCCTAGGCTTACGGTAGGGCACCCCTAGGCTTAGGCTAGGGCACCCCTAGGCTTAGGCTAGGGCACCCCTAGGCTTAGGCTAGGGCACCCTAGGCTTAGGCTAGGGCACCCCTAGGCTTACGCTAGGGCACCAATAAGCTTAGGCTGGGGCTCGCCTAGTCTTTGGCTGGGGCACCCCTAGGCTTAGGCTAAGGCTAGGGCACCCCTTGGCTAAGGCTAGGGCACCCCTAGGCTTAGGTTAGGGCACCCCTAGGCTTAGGCTAGGGCACCCCTAGGCTTAGGCTAAGGCTAGGACTCAGCTAGCCTAAGGCTAGGGCACCCCTAGGCTTAGGGTAGGGCACCCCTAGGCTTAGGCTAGGTTACATCTAGTCTTAGGGTAGGGCACCCCTATGCTTAGGCTAAGGCTAGGGCTCCACTTGACTAAGGCTAGGGCACCCCTAGCCTTAGGCTAGGGCACCCCTAGGCTTAGGCTAGGGCACCCCTAGGCTTGGGCTAGGGCACCCGTAGGCTTAGGCTAATGTTAGGGCTCCCCTAGCCTAAGGCTAGGGCACCCCTAGGCTTAGGCTAGGGCACCCCTAGGCTTAGGATAGGGCATCACTAGGCTTAGGCTAGTGCACCCCTAGGCTTAAGCTAAGGCTAGGGCACCCATAGTTCTTAGGATAGGCCACCCCTAGGCTTAGGCTACGGCACCCCTAGGCTTAGGCTAGGGAACCCCTAGGCTTAGGCTAGGGCACCCCTAGGCCTAGGCTAAGGCACCCATAGGCTTAGGCTAGGGCACCGCTTGGCTTAGGCTAGGGCACCCCTAGGCTTAGACTAAGGCTAGTGCTCCCCTAGCCTAAGGATAGGGCAACCCTAGGGTTAGGCTAGGGCACCCCTAGACTTAGGCTAGGGCAGCCATAGGCTTAGGCTTAGGCTATGGCTCCTCTATGCTAAGGCCTGGGCACCCCTAGGCTTAGGCTAGGGCACCCCTAGGCTTAGGCTAGGGCCCCCGTAGGCTTAGGCTAGGGCACCCCTAGGCTTAGGCTAGGGCACACCTAGGCTTAGGCTAGGGCACCCCTAGGCTTAGGTTAGGGCACCCCTAGGCTTAGGCTAATGCTAGGTCACCCCTAGGCTTAGGCTAAGGCACCACTAGGCTTAGGCTAGGGCACCCCTAGGCTTAGGCTAGGGCACTCCTAGGCTTAGGCTAGGGCACCCCTATGCTGAGGCTAGGGGACCCCTAGGCTTAGGCTAAGGCACCTCTTGGCTTAGGCTAAGGGTTGGTCACCCCTAGGCTTAGGCTAAGGCACCACTAGGCTTAGGCTAGGGCACCCCTAGGCTTAGGCTAGGGTACCCCTAGGCTTAGGCTAAAGCTAGGTCACCCCTAGGCTTAGGCTAGGGCACTCCTAGGCTTAGGCTAGGGCACCTCTAGGCTGAGGCTAGGGCACTCCTAGGCTTAGGCTAGGGCACCCCTAGGCTGAGGCTAGGGCACCCATAGGCTTAGGCTAAGGCTAGGGCTCCCCTAGCCTAAGGCTAGGGCACCCCTAGGCTTAGGCTAGGGCACCCCTAAGCTTAGGCTAGGGCACCCCTAGTCTTAGGCTAAGGCTAGGGCTCCGCTAGCTTAAGGCTAGGTCACCCCTAGGCTTAGGCGAGGGCACCCCTAGGCTTAGGCTAAGGCTAGGGCCCACAAGCCTAAGGCTAGAGCACCCCTAGGCTTAGGCTAGGGCACCCATAGACTTAGGCTAGGGCACCCCTAGGCTTAGGCTAGGGCACCCCTAAGCTTAGGCTAGGGCACCCCTAGGATTAGGCTAAGGCTAGGGCTCCCCATGCCTAACCTTAGGGCACCCCTAGGCTTAGGCTAGGGCACCCCTAGGCTTAGGCTAGGGCACCCCTAAGCTTAGGCTAGGGCACCCCTAGTCTTAGGCTAAGGCTAGGGCTCCGCTAGCCTAAGGCTAGGGAACCACTAGGCTTAGGCTAGGGAACCCCTAGGCTTAGGCTAGGGCACCCCTAGGCTTAGGCTAGGGCACCCCTAGGCTTAGTCTAGGGAACCCCTAGGCGTAGGCTAGGGCACCCCTAGGCTTAGGCTAGGGCACCCCTAGGCTTAGGCTAAGGCTAGGGCTCAGCGAGCCTAAGGTTAGGGCACCCCTAGGCTTAGGCTAGGGCAACCCTAGGCTTAGGGTAGGGCACCCCTAGGCTTAGGGTAGGGCACCCCTAGGCTTAGGCTAGGGCACCCCTAGGCTTAGGCTAAGGCTAGGACTCAGCTAGCCTAAGGCTAGGGCACCCCTAGGCTTAGGGTAGGGCACCCCTAGGCTTAGGCTAGGTTACATCTAGTCTTAGGGTAGGGCACCCCTATGCTTAGGCTAAGGCTAGGACTCCACTTGACAAAGGCTAGGGCACCCCTAGCCTTAGGCTAGGGCACCCCTAGGCTTGGGCTAGGGCACCCGTAGGCTTAGGCTAATGTTAGGGCTCCCCTAGCCTAAGGCTAGGGCACCCCTAGGCTTAGGCTAGGGCAACCCTAGGCTTAGGGTAGGGCACCCCTAGGCTTAGGGTAGGGCACCCCTAGGCTTAGGCTAGGGCACCCCTAGACTTAGGCTAGGGCACCCCTAGGCTTAGATTAAGGCTAGGGCTCAGATAGACTAAGGCTAGGGCAACCCTAGGCTTAGGGTAGGGCACCCCTAGGTTTAGGCTAGTTAACCCCTAGGCTTAGGCTAGGGCAACCCTAGGGTTTGGCTAAGGCTAGGGCTCCACTAGACTAAGGCTAGGGCACCTCTAGCCTTAGGCTAGGGCACCCCTAGGCTTAGGCTCGGGCACCCCTAGGCTTAGGCTAGGGCACCCCTAGGCTTAGGCTAAGGCTAGGTCTCCCCTAGCCTAAGGCTAGGGCACGCCTAGGCTTAGGCTAGGGCACCCCTAGGCTTAGGCTAGGGCACCCGTAGGCTTAGGCTAGGGTACCCCTAGGCTTAGGCTAGGGCACTCCTAGGCTTAGGCTAAGGCAAGGCCTCAGCTACCCTAAGGCTAGGGCACCCCAAGGCTTAGGCTAGGGCACCCCTAGGCTTAGGCTAGGGCACCCTAGGCTTAGGCTAGGGCACCCCTAGGCTTACGCTAGGGCACCAATAAGCTTAGGCTAGGGCACGCCTAGTCTTTGGCTGGGGCACCTGTAGGCTTAGGCTAAGGCTAGGGCACCCCTTGGCTTAGGCTAGGGCACCCCTAGGCTTAGGTTAGGGCACCCCTAGGCTTAGGCTAGGGCACCCCTAGGCTTAGGCTAAGGCTAGGACTCAGCTAGCCTAAGGCTAGGGCACCCCTAGGCTTAGGGTAGGGCACCCCTAGGCTTAGGCTAGGTTACATCTAGTCTTAGGGTAGGGCACCCCTATGCTTAGGCTAAGGCTAGGGCTCCACTTGACAAAGGCTAGGGCACCCCTAGCCTTAGGCTAGGGCACCCCTAGGCTTGGGCTAGGGCACCCGTAGGCTTAGGCTAATGTTAGGGCTCCCCTAGCCTAAGGCTAGGGCACCCCTAGGCTTAGGCTAGGGCACCCCTAGGCTTAGGATAGGGCATCACTAGGCTTAGGCTAGTGCACCCCTAGGCTTAAGCTAAGGCTAGGGCACCCATAGGCTTAGGCTAGGGCACCCCTAGGCTTAGGCTAGGGCACCCCTAGGCTTAGGCTAGGGAACCCCTAGGCTTAGGCTAGGGCAACCCTAGGCTTAGGCTAGGGCAGCCATAGGCTTAGGCTAAGGCTAGAGCTCCTCTATCCTAAGGCCTGGGCACCCCTAGGCTTCGGCTAGGGCACCCCTAGGCTTAGGCTAAGGCACCCGTAGGCTTAGGCTAGGGCACCCCTAGGCTTAGGCTAGGGCACCCCTAGGCTTAAGCTAGGGCACCCCTAGGCTTAGGCTAATGCTAGGTCACCCCTAGGCTTATGCTAAGGCACCACTAGGCTTAGGCTAGGGCACCCCTAGGCTTAGGCTAGGGCACTCCTAGGCTTAGGCTAGGGCACCCCTAGGCTGAGGCTAGGGGACCCCTAGGCTTAGGCTAATGCTAGGTGACCCCTAGGCTTAGGCTAGGGCACTCCTAGGCTTAGGCTAGGGCACCCCTAGGCTGAGGCTAGGGCACTCCTAGGCTTAGGCTAGGGCACCCCTAGGCTGAGGCTAGGGCACCCCTAGGCTTAGGCTAAGACTAGGGCTCAGCTAGACTAAGGCTAGGGCAACCCTAGGCTTAGGGTAGGGCACCCCTAGGCTTAGGCTAGGGCACCCCTAGGCTGAGGCTAGGGCACCCCTAGGCTGAGGCTAGGGGACCCTCAGGCTTAGGCTAAGGCACCTCTTGGCTTAGACTAAGGGTTGGTCACGCCTAGGCTTAGGTTAAGGCACCACTAGGCTTAGGCTAGGGCACCCCTAGGCTTAGGCTAGGGTACCTCTAGGCTTAGGCTAATGCTAGGTCTCCCCTAGGCTTAGGCTAGGGCACTTCTAGGCTTAGGCTAGGGCACCCCTAGGATGAGGCTAGGGCACTCCTAGGCTTAGGCTAGGGCACCCCTAGGCTGAGGCTAGGGCACCCATAGGCTTAGGCTTAGGCTAGGGCTCCCCTAGCCTAAGGCTAGGGCACCCGTAGGCTTAGGCTAGGGCATCCCTAGGCTTAAGCTAGGGCACCCCTAGGCTTAGGCTAAGGCTAGGGCTCCCCTAGCCTAAGGCTAGGGCACCACTAGGCTTAGGCTAGGGCACCCATAGGCTTAGGCTAGGGCACCCCTAAGCTTAGGCTAGGGCACCCCTAGGCTTAGGTTAGGGCACCCCTAGGCTTAGGCTAGGGCACGCCTAGGCTTAGGTTAGGGCACCCCTAGGCTTAGGCTAGGGCACGCCTAGGCTTAGGCTAGGGCACCCCTAGGGTTAGGCTAGGGCACGCCAAGGCTTATGGTAGGGAACCCCTAGGCTTAGGCTAGGGTACCCCTAGGCTTAGGCTAGGGCACCCCTAGGCTTAGGCTTAGGCTATGGGTTCCTCTACCCTAACGCTAGGGCATCCCTAGGCTTGGGCTAGGGCACCCCTTGGCTTAGGCTAGGGCACCCCTAGGCTTAGACTAAGGCAAGGGCTCCCCTAGCCTAAGGCTAGGTCACCCATAGGCTTAGGCTAGGGCACCCCTAGACTTAGGCTAGGACACCACTAGGCATAGGCTACGGCCCCCTAGGCTTAGGCTAAGGCTAGGGCCTCCTAGCCTAAGGCTAGGGCACCCCTGGGCTTAGGCTAGTGCACCCCTAGACTTAGGCTAGGGCACCCCTAGGCTTAAGCTAGGGCACCCCTAGGCTTAGGCTAAGGCTAGGGCTCCCTTTACCTAAGCCTAGGGCACCACTAGGCTTAGGCTAGGGCACCCCTAGGCTTAGGCTAGGGCACCCCTAAGCTTAGACTAGGGCACCCCTAGGCTTAGGCTAAGGCTAGGGTTCCCCTAGCCTAAGGCTAGGGCACCCCTAGGCTTAGTCTTTGGAACCACTACGCGTAGGTTAGGGCACCCATAGGCTTAGGCTAGGGCACCCCTAGGCTTAGGTTAGGGCACCCCTAGGCTTAGGCTAGGGCACGCCTAGGCTTAGGTTAGGGAACCCCTCGGCTTAGGCTAGGGCACGCTTAGGCTTAGGCTAGGGCACCCCTATGCTTAGGCTAGGGCACGCCAAGGCTTAGGCTAGGGAACCCCTAGGCTTAGGCTAGTGGACCCCTAGGCTTAGGCTAGGGCACCCCTAGGCTTAGACTAAGGCTAGGGCTCCCCTAGCCTAAGGCTAGGGCACCCATAGGCTTAAGCTAGGGCACCCCTAGGCTTAGGCTAGGGCACCCCTAAGCTTAGGCAAGGGCACCCCTAGGCTTAGGTTAGGGCACCCCTAGGCTTAGGCTAGGGCACGCCTAGGCTTAGGTTAGGGCACCCCTAGGCTTAGGCTAGGGCACGCCTAGGCTTAGGCTAGGGCACCCCTATGCTTAGGCTAGGGCACGCCAAGGCTTAGGCTAGGGAAACCCTAGGCTTAGGCTAGTGTACCCCTAGGCTTGGGCTAGGGCACCCCTTGGCTTAGGCTAGGGGACCCCGAGGCTTAGAATAAAGAAAGGGCTCCCCTAGCCTAAGGCTAGGTCACCCCTAGGCTTAGGCTAGGGCACCCCTAGGCTTAGGCTAGGACACCACTAGCCATAAGCTACGGCACCCTAGGATTAGGCTAAGGCTAGGGACCCCTAGCCTAAGCCTAGGGCACCCCTAGTCTTAGGCTAGGGCACCCCTAGATTTAGGCTAGGGCACCCCTGGGCTTAAGCTAGGGCACCTCTAGGCTTAGGCTAAGGCTAGGGTTCCCCTAGCCTAAGGCTAGGGCACCACTAGGCTTAGGCTAGGGAACCCCTAGGCGTAGGTTAGGGCACCCATAGGCTTAAGGGTAGGGCACCCCTAGGCTTAGGCTATGTAACTCCTGGGCTTTGGCTAAGGCTATGGCTCAGCGAGCCTAAGGCTAGGGCACCCCTAGGTTTGGCTAGGGCAACCCTAGGCTTAGGGTAGGGCACCCCTAGGCTTAGGGTAGGGCACACCTAGGCTTAGGCTAGGGCACCCCTAGACTTAGGCTAGAGCACCCCTAGGCTTAGGTTAAGACTAGGGCTCAGCTAGACTAAGGCTAGGGCAACCCTAGACTTAGGGTAGGGCACCCCTAGGCTTAGGCAAGGCACCCCTAGGCTTAGGCTAGGGCACCCCTAGGCTTAGGCTAAGTCTAGGGCTCCTCTAGCCTAAAGCTAGGGCATCCCTAGGCTTGGGCTACAGCACCCCTAGACTTAGGCTAGGGCGCCCCAAGGCTTAGGCTAAGGCTAGGGCTCCCCTAGCCTAAGGTTAGGGCACCCCTAGGCTTAGGCTAGTGCACCCCTGGGCTTAGGCTAGGACACCCGTAGGCTTAGGCTAGGGCACCCCTAGTCTTAGGCTAGGGCACCCCTAGGCTTAGACTAAGGCTAGGGCTCCACTAGCCTAAGGCTAGGGCACCACTTGTCTTAGGCTAGGGCACCCCTAGGCATAGGTTAGGGCACCCCATGGCTTAGGATAGGGCACCCCTAGGCTTAGGCTAAGGCTAGGGCTCCACTAAACTAAGGCTAGGGCACCCCTAGCCTTAGGCAAGGGCACCCCTAGGCTTAGGCTAGGACACCCCTAGGCTTAGGCTAGGACACCCCTAGGCTTAGGCTAGGGCACCCCTAGGCTTAGGCTAGAGCAACCCTAAGTTTAGGCTAGTGCACCCCTAGTCTTAGGCTAGGGTACCCCTAGGTTTAGGCTAAGGCACCCCTAGGCTTAGGCTAAGGCTAGGGATCCCCTAGCCTAAGGCTAGGGCACCACTAGGCTTAGGCTAGGGCACCCCTAGGCGTAGGCTAGGGCACCCCTAGGCTTAGGCTAGGGCACCCCTAGGCTTAGACTAAGACTAGAGCTCCCCTAGCCTAAGGCTAGGGCACCCCTAGGCTTAGGCTAGGGCACCCCTTGGCTTAGACTAAGGCTAGGGCTCCCGTAGCCTAAGGCTAGGACACCCCTGGGCTTAGGCTAGGGCACCCCTAGGCTTAGGCTAAGACTAGGGCCCACTAGCCTAAGGCTAGAGCACCCCTAGGCTTAGGCTAGGGCACCCCTAGACTAGGGCACCCCTAGGCTTAGGCTGGGCACCCCTAAGCTTAGGCTAGGGCACCCCTAGTTTTAGGCTAAGGCTAGGGCTCCCCTTGCATAACCCTAGGGCACCCCTAGGCTTAGGCTAGGGCACCCCTAGGCTTAGGCTAGGGCACCCCTAAGCTTAGGCTAGGGCACCCCTAGTCTTAGGCTAAGGCTAGGGCTCCGCTAGCCTAAGGCTAGGGAACCAGTAGGCTTAGGCTAGGGAACCCCTAGGCGTAGGCTAGGGCACCCCTAGGCTTAGGCTAGGGCACCCCTAGGCTTAGGCTAGGCAACCCCTAGGCATAGGCTAGGGCACCCCTAGGCTTAGGCTAGGGCACCCCTAGGTTTAGGCTAGGGCACCCCTAGGCTTAGGCTAAGGCTAGGTCACCCCTAGGCTTAGGCTAGGGCACTCCTAGGCTTAGGCTAGGGCACACCTAGGCTGAGGCTAGGGCACTCCTAGGCTTAGGCTAGGGCACCCCTAGGCTGAGGCTAGGGCACCCATAGGCTTAGGCTAAGGCTAGGGGTCCCCTAGCCTAAGGCTAGGGCACCGCTAGGCTTAGGCTAGGGCACCCCTAAGCTTAGGCTAGGGCACCGCTAGTCTTAGGCTAAGGCTAGGGCTCCGCTAGCTTAAGGCTAGGTCACCCCTAGGCTTAGGCTAGGGCACCCCTAGACTTAGGTTAGGGCACCCCTAGGCTTAGATTAAGGCTAGGGCTCAGCTAGACTAAGGCTAGGGCAACCCTAGGCTTAGGGTAGGGCACCCCTAGGCTTAGGCTAGTTCACCCCTAGGCTTAGGCTAGGGCACCCCTAGGGTTTGGCTAAGGCTAGGGCTCCACTAGACTAAGGCTAGGGCACCTCTAGCCTTAGGCTAGGGCACCCCTAGGCTTAGGCTAGGGCACCCCTAGGGTTAGGCTAGGGCACCCCTAGTCTTAGGCTAGGGCACCCGTAGGCTTAGGCTAGGGTACCCCTAGGCTTAGGCTAGGGCACTCCTAGGCTTAGGCTAAGGCAAGGCCTCAGCTACCTTAATGCTAGGGCACCCCAAGGCTTACGCTAGGGCACCCCTAGGCTTACGGTAGGGCACCCCTAGGC
Source organism: Tenrec ecaudatus (assembly GCF_050624435.1). NCBI lineage: Eukaryota > Metazoa > Chordata > Mammalia > Afrosoricida > Tenrecidae > Tenrec > Tenrec ecaudatus. Next base: position 310,333 of record NW_027458808.1, read on the forward strand.
TTAGGCTAGGGCACCCCTAGGCTTAGGCTAGGGCACCCTAGGCTTAGGCTAGGGCACCCCTAGGCTTACGCTAGGGCACCAATAAGCTTAGGCTAGGGCACGCCTAGTCTTTGGCTGGGGCACCCCTAGGCTTAGGCTAAGGCTAGGGCACCCCTTGGCTTAGGCTAGGGCACCCCTAGGCTTAGGTTAGGGCACCCCTAGGCTTAGGCTAGGGCACCCCTAGGCTTAGGCTAAGGCTAGGACTCAGCTAGCCTAAGGCTAGGGCACCCTTGGCTTAGGGTAGGGCACCCCTAGGCTTAGGCTAGGTTACATCTAGTCTTAGGGTAGGGCACCCCTATGCTTAGGCTAAGGCTAGGGCTCCACTTGACTAAGGCTAGGGCACCCCTAGCCTTAGGCTAGGGCACCCCTAGGCTTAGGCTAGGGCACCCCTAGGCTTGGGCTAGGGCACCCGTAGGCTTAGGCTAATGTTAGGGCTCCCCTAGCCTAAGGCTAGGGCACCCCTAGGCTTAGGCTAGGGCACCCCTAGTCTTAGGATAGGGCATCACTAGGCTTAGGCTAGTGCACCCACAGGCTTAAGCTAAGGCTAGGGCACCCATAGTCTTAGGATAGGGCACCCCTAGGCTTAGGCTAGGGCACCCCTAGGCTTAGGCTAGGGAACCCCTAGGCTTAGGCTAGGGCAGCCATAGGCTTAGGCTAAGGCTAGGGCTCCTCTATCCTAAGGCCTGGGCACCCCAAGCCTAAGGCTAGGGCACCCCTAGGCCTAGGCTAAGGCACCCCTAGGCTTAGGCTAGGGCACCGCTTGGCTTAGGCTAGGGCACCCCTAGGCTTAGACTAAGGCTAGTGCTCCCCTAGCCTAAGGATAGGGCAACCCTAGGGTTAGGCTAGGGCACCCCTAGGCTTAGGCTAGGGCAGCCATAGGCTTAGGCTAAGGCTAGGGCTCCTCTATGCTAAGGCCTGGGCACCCCTAGGCTTAGGCTAGGGCACCCCTAGGCTTAGGCTAGGGCACCCGTAGGCTTAGGCTAGGGCACCCCTAGGCTTAGGCTAGGGCACCCCTAGGCTTAGGCTAGGGCACCCCTAGGCTTAGGTTAGGGCACCCCTAGGCTTAGGCTAATGCTAGGTCACCCCTAGGATTAGGCTAAGGCACCACTAGGCTTAGGCTAGGGCTCCCCTAGGCTTAGGCTAGGGCACTCCTAAGCTTAGGCTAGGGCACCCCTAGGCTGAGGCTAGGGGACCCCTAGGCTTAGGCTAAGGCACCTCTTGGCTTAGGCTAAGGGTTGGTCACCCCTAGGCTTAGGCTAAGGCACCACTAGGCTTAGGCTAGGGCACCCCTAGGCTTAGGCTAGGGTACCCCTAGGCTTAGGCTAATGCTAGGTCACCCCTAGGCTTAGGCTAGGGCACTCCTAGGCTTAGGCTAGGGCACCGCTAGGCTGAGGCTAGGGCACTCCTAGGCTTAGGCTAGGGCACCCCTAGGCTGAGGCTAGGGCACCCATAGGCTTAGGCTAAGGCTAGGGGTCCCCTAGCCTAAGGCTAGGGCTCCGCTAGGCATATTCTAGGGCACCCCTAAGCTTAGGCTAGGGCACCCCTAGTCTTAGGCTAAGGCTAGGGCTCCGCTAGCTTAAGGCTATGTCTCACCCCTAGGCTTAGGCTAGGGCACCCCTAGACTTAGGCTAGGGCACCCCTAGGCTTAGGCTAGGGCACCCCTGAGCTTAGGCTAGGGCACCCCTAGGATTAGGCTAAGGCTAGGGCTCCCCATGCCTAACCCTAGGGCACCCCTAGGCTTAGGCTAGGGCACCCCTAGGCTTAGGCTAGGGCACCCCTAAGCTTAGGCTAGGGCACCCCTAGTCTTAGGCTAAGGCTAGGGTTCCGCTAGCCTAAGGCTAGGGAACCACTAGGCTTAGGCTAGGGAACCCCTAGGCGTAGGCTAGGGTACCCCTAGGCTTAGGCTAGGGCACCCCTAGGCTTAGTCTAGGGAACCCCTAGACGTAGGCTAGGGCACCCCTAGGCTTAGGCTAGGGCACCCCTAGGCTTAGGCTAGGGCACCCCTAGGCTTAGGCTAAGGCTAGGGCTCAGCGAGCCTAAGGTTAGGGCACCCCTAGGCTTAGGCTAGGGCAACCCTAGGCTTAGGGTAGGGCACCCCTTGGCATAGGGTAGGGCACCCCTAGGCTTAGGCTAGGGAACCCCTAGACTTAGGCTAGGGCACCCCTAGGCTTAGATTAAGGCTGGGGCTCAGCTAGACTAAGGCTAGGGCAACCCTAGGATTAGGGTAGGGCACCCCTAGGCTTAGACTAGTTCACCCCTAGGCTTAGGCTAGGGCACCCCTAGGGTTTGGCTAAGGCTAGGGCTCCACTAGACTAAGGCTAGGATACCTCTAGCCTTAGGCTAGGGCACCCCTAGGCTTAGGCTCGGGCACCCCTAGGCTTAGGCTAGGGCACCCCTAGGCTTAGGCTAAGGCTAAGTCTCCCCTAGCCTAAGGCTAGGGCACGCCTAAGCTTAGGCTAGGGCACCCCTAGGCTTAGGCTAGGGCACCCGTAGCCTTAGGCTAGGGTACCCCTAGGCTTAGGCTAGGGCACTCCTAGGCTTAGACTAAGGCAAGGCCTCAGCTACCCTAAGGCTAGGGCACCCCAAGGCTTAGGCTAGGGCACCCCTAGGCTTACGGTAGGGCACCCCTAGGCTTCGGCTAGGGCACCCCTAGGCTTAGGCTAGGGCACCCTAGGTTTAGGCTAGGGCACCCCTAGGCTTACGCTAGGGCACCAATAAGCTTAGGCTAGGGCACGCCTAGTCTTTGGCTGGGGCACCCCTAGGCTTAGGCTAAGGCTAGGGCACCCCTTGGCTTAGGCTAGGGCACCCCTAAGCTTAGGTTAGGGCACCCCTAGGCTTAGGCTAGGGCACCCCTAGGCTTAGGCTAAGGCTAGGACTCAGCTAGCCTAAGGCTAGGGCACCCCTAGGCTTAGGGTAGGGCACCCCTAGGCTTAGGCTAGGTTACATCTAGTCTTAGGGTAGTGCACCCCTAGGCTTAGGCTAAGGCTAGGACTCAGCTAGCCTAAGGCTAGGGCACCCCTAGGCTTAGGCTAGGGCACCCCTAGGCTTAGGATAGGGCATCACTAGGCTTAGGCTAGTGCACCCCTAGGCTTAAGCTAAGGCTAGGGCACCCATAGGGTTAGGCTAGGGCACCCCAAGCCTAAGGCTAGGGCACCCCTAGGCCTAGGCTAAGGCACCCCTAGGCTTAGGCTAGGGCACCGCTTGGCTTAGGCTAGGGCACCCCTAGGCTTAGGCTAAGGCTAGTGATCCCCTAGCCTAAGGATAGGGCAACCCTAGGGTTAGGCTAGGGCACCCCAAGGCTTAGGCTAGGGCAACACTAGGCTTAGGCTAGGGCAGCCATAGGCTTAGGCTAAGGCTTGGCTCCTCTATCCTAAGGCCTGGGCACCCCTAGGCTTAGGCTAGGGCACCCGTAGGCTTAGGCTAGGGCACCCCTAGGCTTAGGCTAGGGCACCCCTAGGCTTAAGCTAGGGCACCCCTAGGCTTAGGCTAATGCTAGGTCACCCCTAGGCTTATGCTAAGGCATCACTAGGCTTAGGCTAGGGCACCCCTAGGCTTAGGCTAGGGCACTCCTAGGCTTAGGCTAGGGCACCCCTAGGCTGAGGCTAGGGGACCCCTAGGCTTAGGCTAAGGCACCTCTAGGCTTAGGCTAAAGGTTGGTCACCCCTAGGCTTAGGCTAAGGCACCACCAGGCTTAGGCTAGGGCACCCCTAGGCTTAGGCTAGAGTACCCCTAGGCTTAGGCTAATGCTAGGTCACCCCTAGGCTGAGGCTAGGGCACTCCTAGGCTTAGGTTAGGGCACCCCTAGGCTGAGGCTAGGGCACCCATAGGCTTAGGCTAAGACTAGGGCTCCCCTAGCCTAAGGCTATTGCACCCCTAGGCTTAGGCTAGGGCACCCCTAAGCTTATGCTAGGGCACCCCTAGTCTTAGGCTAAGGCTAGGGCTCCGCTAGCCTAAGGCTAGGGAACCACTTGGCTTAGGCTAGGGCACCCATAGGCTTAGACTAAGGCTAGGGCCCACTAGCCTAAGGCTAGAGCACCCCAAGGCTTAGGCTAGGGCACCCCTAGACTTAGGCTAGGGCACCCCTAGGCTTAGGCTACGGCACCCCTAAGCTTAGGCTATGGCACCCCTAGGATTAGGCTAAAGCTAGGGCTCCCCTTGCCTAACCCTAGGGCACCCCTAGGCTTAGGCTAGGACACCCCTAGGCTTAGGCTAGGGCAGCCATAGGCTTAGGCTAAGGCTAGGGCTCCTCTATCCTAAGGCCTGGGCACCCCAAGCCTAAGGCTAGGGCACCCCTAGGCCTAGGCTAAGGCACCCCTAGGCTTAGGCTAGGGCACCGCTTGGCTTAGGCTAGGGCACCCCTAGGCTTAGACTAAGGCTAGTGCTCCCCTAGCCTAAGGATAGGGCAACCCTAGGGTTAGGCTAGGGCACCCCTAGGCTTAGGCTAGGGCAGCCATAGGCTTAGGCTAAGGCTAGGGCTCCTCTATGCTAAGGCCTGGGCACCCCTAGGCTTAGGCTAGGGCACCCCTAGGCTTAAGCTAGGGCACCCGTAGGCTTAGGCTAGGGCACCCCTAGGCTTAGGCTAGGGCACCCCTAGGCTTAGGCTAGGGCACCCCTAGGCTTAGGTTAGGGCACCCCTAGGCTTAGGCTAATGCTAGGTCACCCCTAGGCTTAGGCTAAGGCACCACTAGGCTTAGGCTAGGGCTCCCCTTGGCTTAGGCTAGGGCACTCCTAGGCTTAGGCTTGGGCACCCCTAGGCTGAGGCTAGGGGACCCCTAGGCTTAGGCTAAGGCACCTCTTGGCTTAGGCTAAGGGTTGGTCACCCCTAGGCTTAGGCTAAGGCACCACTAGGCTTAGGCTAGGGCACCCCTAGGCTTAGGCTAGGGTACCCCTAGGCTTAGGCTAATGCTAGGTCACCCCTAGGCTTAGGCTAGGGCACTCCTAGGCTTAGGCTAGGGCACCCCTAGGCTGAAGCTAGGGCACTCCTAGGCTTAGGCTAGGGCACCCCTAGGCTGAGGCTAGGGCACCCATAGGCTTAGGCTAAGGCTAGGGGTCCCCTAGCCTAAGGCTAGGGCACCGCTAGGCTTAGGCTAGGGCACCCCTAAGCTTAGGCTAGGGCACCCCTAGTCTTAGGCTAAGGCTAGGGCTCCGCTAGCTTAAGGCTATGTCACCCCTAGGCTTAGGCTAGGGCACCCCTAGACTTAGGCTAGTGCACTCCTAGGCTTAGGCTAGGGCACCCCTAAGCTTAGGCTAGGGCACCCCTAGGATTAGGCTAAGGCTAGGGCTCCCCATGCGTAACCCTAGGGCACCCCTAGGCTTAGGCTAGGGCACCCCTAGGCTTAGGCTAGGGCACCCCTAAGCTTAGGCTAGGGCACCCCTAGTCTTAGGCTAAGGCTAGGGCTCCGCTAGCCTAAGGCTAGGGAACCACTAGGCTTAGGCTAGGGAACCCCTAGGCGTAGGCTAGGGCACCCCTAGGCTTAGGCTAGGGCACCCCTAGGCTTAGTCTAGGGAACCCCTAGGCGTAGGCTAGGGCACCCCTAGGCTTAGGCTAGGGCACCCCTAGGCTTAGGCTAGGGCACCCCTAGGCTTAGGCTAAGGCTAGGGCTCAGCGAGCCTAAGGTTAGGGCACCCCTAGGCTTAGGCTAGGGCAACCCTAGGCTTAGGGTAGGGCACCCCTAGGCTTAGGGTAGGGCACCCCTAAGCTTAGGCTAGGGAACCCCTAGACCTAGGCTAGGGCACCCCTAGGCTTAGATTAAGGCTGGGGCTCAGCTAGACTAAGGCTAGGGCAACCCTAGGCTTAGGGTAGGGCACCCCTAGGCTTAGGCTAGTTCACCCCTAGGCTTAGGCTGGGGCACCCCTAGGGTTTGGCTAAGGCTAGGGCTCCACTAGACTAAGGCTAGGATACCTCTAGCCTTAGGCTAGGGCACCCCTAGGCTTAGGCTCGGGCACCCCTAGGCTTAGGCTAGGGCACCCCTAGGCTTAGGCTAAGGCTAGGTCTCCCCTAGCCTAAGGCTAGGGCACGCCTAGGCTTAGGCTAGGGCACCCCTAGGCTTAGGCTAGGGCACCCGTAGGCTTAGGCTTGGGTACCCCTAGGCTTAGGCTAGGGCACTCCTAGGCTTAGGCTAAGGCAAGGCCTCAGCTACCCTAAGGCTAGGGCACCCCAAGGCTTAGGCTTGGCCACCCCTAGGCTTACGGTAGGGCACCCCTAGGCTTCGGCTAGGGCACCCCTAGGCTTAGGCTAGGGCACCCTAGGTTTAGGCTAGGGTACCCCTAGGCTTACGCTAGGGCACCAATAAGCTTAGGCTAGGGCACGCCTAGTCTTTGGCTGGGGCACCCCTAGGCTTAGGCTAAGGCTAGGGCACCCCTTGGCTTAGGCTAGGGCACCCCTAAGCTTAGGTTAGGGCACCCCTAGGCTTAGGCTAGGGCACCCCTAGGCTTAGGCTAAGGCTAGGACTCAGCTAGCCTAAGGCTAGGGCACCCCTAGGCTTAGGGTAGGGCACCCCTAGGCTTAGGCTAGGTTACATCTAGTCTTAGGGTAGTGCACCCCTATGCTTAGGCTAAGGCTAGGGCTCCACTTGACAAAGGCTAGGGCACCCCTACCCTTAGGCTAGGGCACCCCTAGGCTTGGGCAAGGGCACCCGTAGGCTTAGGCTAATGTTAGGGCTCCCCTAGCCTAAGGCTAGGGCACCCCTAGGCTTAGGCTAGGGCACCCCTAGGCTTAGGATAGGGCATCACTAGGCTTAGGCTAGTGCACCCCTAGGCTTAAGCTAAGGCTAGGGCACCCATAGACTTAGGCTAGGGCACCCCTAGGCTTAGGCTAGGGCACCCCTAGGCTTAGGCTAGGGAACCCCTAGGCTTAGGCTAGGGCAACCCTAGGCTTAGGCTAGGGCAGCCATAGGCTTAGGCTAAGGCTAGGGCTCCTCTATCCTAAGGCCTGGGCACCCCAAGCCTAAGGCTAGGGCACCCCTAGGCCTAGGCTAAGGCACCCCTAGGCTTAGGCTAGGGCACCGCTTGGCTTAGGCTAGGGCACCCCTAGACTTAGGCTAAGGCTAGTGCTCCCCTAGCCTAAGGATAGGGCAACCCTAGGGTTAGGCTAGGGCACCCCAAGGCTGAGGCTAGGGCACTCCTAGGCTTAGGCTAGGGCACCCCTAGGCTGAGGCAAGGGCACCCATAGGCTTAGGCTAAGGCTAGGGGTCCCCTAGCCTAAGGCTAGGGCACCGCTAGGCTTAGGCTAGGGCACCCCTAACCTTAGGCTAGGGCACCCCTAGTCTTAGGCTAAGGCTAGGGCTCCGCTAGCTTAAGGCTAGGTCACCCCTAGTCTTAGGCAAGGGCACTCCTAGACTTAGGCTAGGGCACCCCTAGGCTTAGGCTAGGGCACCCCTAAGCTTAGGCTAGGGCACCCCTAGGATTAGGCTAAGGCTAGGGCTCCCCATGCGTAACCCTAGGGCACCCCTAGGCTTAGGCTAGGGCACCCCTAGGCTTAGGCTAGGGCACCCCTAAGCTTAGGCTAGGGCACCCCTAGTCTTAGGCTAAGGCTAGGGCTCCGCTAGCCTAAGGCTAGGGAACCACTAGGCTTAGGCTAGGGAACCCCTAGGCGTAGGCTAGGGCACCCCTAGGCTTAGGCTAGGGCACCCCTAGGCTTAGTCTAGGGAACCCCTAGGCGTAGGCTAGGGCACCCCTAGGCTTAAGCTAGGGCACCCCTAGGCTTAGGCTAGGGCACCCCTAGGCTTAGGCTAAGGCTAGGGCTCAGCGAGCCTAAGGTTAGGGCACCCCTAGGCTTAGACTAGGGCAACCCTAGGCTTAGGGTAGGGCACCCCTAGGCTTAGGGTAGGGCACCCCTAGGCTTAGGCTAGGGAACCCCTAGACCTAGGCTAGGGCACCCCTAGGCTTAGATTAAGGCTGGGGCTCAGCTAGACTAAGGCTAGGGCAACCCTATGCTTAGGGTAGGGCACCCCTAGGCTTAGGCTAGTTCACCACTAGGCTTAGGCTAGGGCACCCCTAGGGTTTGGCTAAGGCTAGGGCTCCACTAGACTAAGGCTAGGATACCTCTAGCCTTAGGCTAGGGCACCCCTAGGCTTAGGCTCGGGCACCCCTAGGCTTAGGCTAGGGCACCCCTAGGCTTAGGCTAAGGCTAGGTCTCCCCTAGCCTAAGGCTAGGGCACGCCTAGTCTTAGGCTAGGGCACCCCTAGGTTTAGGCTAGGGCACCCGTAGGCTTAGGCTAGGGTACCCCTAGGCTTAGGCTAGGGCACTCCTAGGCTTAGGCTAAGGCAAGGCCTCAGCTACCCTAAGGCTAGGGCACCCCAAGGCTTAGGCTAGGCCCCCCCATGGCTTACGGTAGGGCACCCCTAGGCTTCGGCTAGGGCACCCCTAGGCTTAGGCTAGGGCACCCTAGGTTTAGGCTAGGGTACCCCTAGGCTTACGCTAGGGCACCAATAAGCTTAGGCTAGGGCACGCCTAGTCTTTGGCTGGGGCACCCCTAGGCTTAGGCTAAGGCTAGGGCACCCCTTGGCTTAGGCTAGGGCACCCCTAAGCTTAGGTTAGGGCACCCGTAGGCTTAGGCTAGGGCACCCCTAGGCTTAGGCTAAGGCTAGGACTCAGCTAGCCTAAGGCTAGGGCACCCCTAGGCTTAGGGTAAGGCACCCCTAGGCTTAGGCTAGGTTACATCTAGTCTTAGGGTAGTGCACCCTTTTGCTTAGGCTAAGGCTAGGGCTCCACTTGACAAAGGCTAGGGCACCCCTACCCTTAGGCTAGGGCACCCCTAGGCTTGGGCAAGGGCACCCGTAGGCTTAGGCTAATGTTAGGGCTCCCCTAGCCTAAGGCTAGGGCACCCCTAGGCTTAGGCTAGGGCACCCCTAGGCTTAGGATAGGGCATCACTAGGCTTAGGCTAGTGCACCCCTAGGCTTAAGCTAAGGCTAGGGCACCCATAGGCTTAGGCTAGGGCACCCCTAGGCTTAGGCTAGGGCACCCCTAGGCTTAGGCTAGGGAACCCCTAGGCTTAGGCTAGGGCAACCCTAGGCTTAGGCTAGGGCAGCCATAGGCTTAGGCTAAGGCTAGGGCTCCACTATCCTAAGGCCTGGGCACCCCAAGCCTAAGGCTAGGGCACCCCTAGGCCTAGGCTAAGGCACCCCTAGGCTTAGGCTAGGGCACCGCTTGGCTTAGGCTAGGGCACCCCTAGGCTTAGGCTAAGGCTAGTGCTCCCCTAGCCTAAGGATAGGGCAACCCTAGGGTTAGGCTAGGGCACCCCAAGGCTTAGGCTAGGGCAACACTAGGCTTAGGCTAGGGCAGCCATAGGCTTAGGCTAAGGCTTGGCTCCACTATCCTAAGGCCTGGGCACCCCTAGGCTTAGGCTAGGGCACCCGTAGGCTTAGGCTAGGGCACCCCTAGGCTTAGGCTAATGCTAGGTCACCCCTAGGCTTATGCTAAGGCATCACTATGCTTAGGCTAGGGCACCCCTAGGCTTAGGCTAGGGCACTCCTAGGCTTAGGCTAGGGCACCCCTAGGCTGAGGCTAGGGGACCCCTAGGCTTAGGCTAAGGCACCTCTTGGCTTAGGCTAAGGGTTGGTCACCCCTAGGCTTAGGCTAAGGCACCACCAGGCTTAGGCTAGGGCACCCCTAGGCTTAGGCTAGGGTACCCCTAGGCTTAGGCTAATGCTAGGTCACCCCTAGGCTTAGGCTAGGGCACTCCTAGGCTTAGGCTAGGGCACCCCTAGGCTGAGGCTAGGGCACTCCTAGGCTTAGGCTAGGGCACCCCTAGGCTGAGGCTAGGGCACCCATAGGCTTAGGCTAAGACTAGGGCTCCCCTAGCCTAAGGCTATTGCACCCCTAGGCTTAGGCTAGGGCACCCCTAAGCTTATGCTACGGCACCACTAGTCTTAGGCTAAGGCTAGGGCTCCGCTAGCCTAAGGCTAGGGAACCACTTGGCTTAGGCTAGGGCACCCCTAGGCTTAGACTAAGGCTAGGGCCCACTAGCCTAAGGCTAGAGCACCCCAAGGCTTAGGCTAGGGCACCCCTAGACTTAGGCTAGGGCACCCTTAGGCTTAGGCTACGGCACTCCTAAGCTTAGGCTAGGGCACCCCTAGGATTAGGCTAAGGCTAGGGCTCCCCTTGCCTAACCCTAGGGCACCCCTAGGCTTAGGCTAGGGCACCCCTAGGCTTAGGCTAGGGCCCCCCTAGGCTTAGTCTAGGGCACCCGTAGGCTTAGGCTAGGGCACCCCTAGGCTTAGGCTAGGGCACCCCTAGGCTTAGGCTAGGGCACTCCTAGGCTTAGGCTAGGGCACCCCTAGGCTTAGGCTAGGGCACCCGTAGGCTTAGGCTAGGGCACCCCTAGGCTTAGGCTAGGGCACCCGTAGGCTTAGGATAGGGTACCCCTCGGCTTAGGCTAGGGCACTCCTAGGCTTAGGCTAAGGCAAGGCCTCAGCTACCCTAAGGCTAGGGCACCCCAAGGCTTAGGCTAGGGCACCCCTAGGCTTACGGTAGGGCACCCCTAGGCTTAGGCTAGGGCACCTCTAGGCTTAGGTTAGGGCACCCTAGGCTTAGGCTAGTGCACCCCTAGGCTTACGCTAGGGCACCAATAAGCTTAGGCTAGGGCACGCCTAGTCTTTGGCTGGGGCACCCCCAGGCTTAGGCTAAGGCTAGGGCACCCCTTGGCTTAGGCTAGGGCACCCCTAGGCTTAGGTTAGGGAACCCCTAGGCTTAGGTTAGGGCACCCCTAGGCTTAGGCTAAGGCTAGGACTCAGCTAGCCTAAGGCTAGGGCACCCCTAGGCTTAGGGTAGGGCACCCCTAGGCTTAGGCTAGGTTACATCTAGTCTTAGGGTAGGGCACCCCTATGCTTAGGTTAAGGCTAGGGCTCCACTTGACTAAGGCTAGGGCACCGCTAGGCTTAGGCTATGGCACCCCTAGGCTTAGGATAGGGCATCACTAGGCTTAGGCTAGTGCACCCCTAGGCCTAATCTAAGGCTAGGGCACCCATAGGCTTAGGCTAGGGCACCCCTAGGCTTAGGCTAGGGAACCCCTAGGCTTAGGCTAGGGCAACCCTAGGCTTAGGCTAGGGCAGCCATAGGCTTAGGCTAAGGCTAGGGCTCCTCTATCCTAAGGCCTGGGCACCCCAAGCCTAAGGCTAGGGCACCCCTAGGCCTAGGCTAAGGCACCCCTAGGCTTAGGCTAGGGCACCGCTTGGCTTAGGCTAGGGCACCCCTAGGCTTAGGCTAAGGCTAGTGCTCCCCTAGCCTAAGGATAGGGCAACCCTAGAGTTAGGCTAGGGCACCCCTAGGCTTAGGCTAGGGCAACCCTAGGCTTAGGCTAGGGCACCCCTAGGATTAGGCTAAGGCTAGGGCTCCTCTATCCTAAGGCCTGGGCACCCCTAGGCTTAGGCTAGGGCAACCCTAGGCTTAGGCTAGGGCACCCGTAGGCTTAGGCTAGGGCACCCCTAGGCTTAGGCTAGGGCACCCCTAGGCTTAGGCTAGGCCACCCCTAGGCTTAGGCTAATGCTAGGGCACCCCTAGGCTTAGGCTAAGGCACCACTAGGCTTAGGCTAGGGCACCCCTAGGCTTAGGCTAGGGCACTCCTAGGCTTAGGCTAGGGCACCCCTAGGCTGAGACTAGGGGACCCCAAGGCTTAGGATAAGGCACCTCTTGGCTTAGGATAAGGGTTGGTCACCCCTAGGCTTAGGTTAAGGCACCACTAGGCTTAGGCTAGGGCACCCCTAGGCTTAGGCTAGGGCACTCCTAGGCTTAGGCTAGGGCACCCCTAGGCTGAGGCTAGGGCACTCCTAGGCTTAGGCTAGGGCACCCCTAGGCTTAGGCTAGGGCACTCCTAGGCTTAGGCTAGGGCACTCCTAGGCTTAGGCTAGGGCACCCCTAGGCTGAGGCTAGGGCACTCCTAGGCTTAGGCTAGGGCACCTCTAGGCTGAGGCTAGGGCACACATAGGCTTAGGCTAAGGCTAGGGCTCCCCTAGCCTAAGGCTAGGGCACCCGTAGGCTTAGGCTAGGGCATCCCTAGGCTTAAGCTAGGGCACCCCTAGGCTTAGGCTAAGGCTAGGGCTCCCCTAGCCTAAGGCTAGGGCACCACTAGGCTTAGGCTAGGGCACCCATAGGCTTAGGCTAGGGCACCCCTAAGCTTAGGCTAGGGCACCCCTAGGCTTAGGTTAGGGCACCCCTAGGCTTAGGCTAGGGCACGCCTAGGCTTAGGTTAGGGCACCCCTAGGCTTAGGCTAGGGCACGTCTAGGCTTAGGCTAGGGCACCCCTAGGGTTAGGCTAGGGCACGCCAAGGCTTACGGTAGGGAACCCCTAGGCTTAGGCTAGGGCACCCCTAGGCTTAGGCTAAGGCTAGGGCTCCTCTACCCTAACGCTAGGGCATCCCTAGGCTTGGGCTAGGGCACCCCTTGGCTTAGGCTAGGGCACCCCTAGGCTTAGACTAAGACAAGGGCTCCCCTAGCCTAAGGCTTGGTCACCCATAGGCTTAGGCTAGGGCACCCCTAGACTTAGGCTAGGGCACCCCTAGGCTTAAGCTAGGGCACCCCTAGGCTTAGGCTAAGGCTAGGGCTCCCTTTACCTAACCCTAGGGCACCACTAGGCCTAGGCTAGGGCACCCCTAGGCTTAGGATAGGGCACCCCTAAGCTTAGACTAGGGCACCCCTAGGCTTAGGCTAAGGCTAGGGTTCCCCTAGCCTAAGGCTAGGGCACCCCTAGGCTTAGTCTTGGGAACCCCTACGCGTAGGTTAGGGCACCCATAGGCTTAGGCTAGGGCAACCCTAGGCTTAGGCTAGGTAACCCCTAGGCTTAGGCTAAAGCCAGGGCTCAGCGAGCCTAAGGCTAGGGCACCCCTAGGCTTAGGGTAGGGCACCCTTAGGCTTAGGCTAGGGCGCCCCTAGACTTAGGCTAGGGCACCCCTAGGCTTACGTTAAGGCTAGGGCTCAGCTAGACTAAGGCTAGGGCAACCCTAGGCTTAGGGTAGGGCACCCCTAGGCTTAGGCTAGGGCACACTTGGGGTTTGGCTAAGGTTAGGGCTCCACTAGACTAAGGCTAGGGCACCTCTAGCCTTAGGCTAGGGCACCCCTAGGCTTCGGCTAGGGCACCCCTAGGCTTAGGCTAGGGCACCTCTAGGCTTAGGATAGGGAACCCCTAGGTTTAGGCTAGGGCACCCCTAGGCTTAGGCTAAGGCTAGGGCTCCCATAGCCTAAGGCTAGGGCACCCCAAGGCTTAGGCTATGGCACCCCTAGTCTTAGGCTTGGGCACCCCTAGGCTTAGGCTAAGGCTAGGGCTCCTCTAGCCTAAGGCTAGGGCACCCCTAGGCTTAGGCCAAGGCTAGGGCTCCCCTAGGCTTAGGCTAAGGCTAGGGCTCCCCTAGCCTAACCCTAGGGCACCCCTAGGCTTAGGCTAGGGCACCCCTAGGCTTTGGCTAAGGCTAGGGCTCCCCTAGCCTAACCATAGGGCACCCCTAGGCTTAGGCTAGGGCACCCCAAGGCTTAGGCTCTGGCACCCCTAATCTTAGGCTAGGGCACCTCCAGGCTTAGCCATGGCACCCCTAGGCTTAGGCTTAGTCTAGGGCTCAGCTAGCTAATGCTAGGGCAAGCCTAGAATTAGGCTAGGGCACGCCTAGGCTTAGGCTAGGGCACCCCTAGGCTTAGGCTACGGCTAGTGTTCCCCTAGCCTAAGGCTTGGGCACCCCTCGGCTTAGGCTAGGGCACCCCTAGGCTTAGGCTAGGGCACCCCTAGGCTTAGGCTAGGGCACCACTAGGCTTAGGCTAGGACACCCCTAGGCTTAGGCTAGGAAACCCCTAGGCTTAGGCTAAGGCTAGGGCTCCCCTAGCGTAAGGCTAGGGCACCCCTAGGCTTAGGCAGGGCACTCCTAGGCTTAGGCTTGGGCACCCCTAGGCTTAGGCTGGGGCACACCTAGGCTTAGGCTTAGGCTAGGGCTCAGCTAGCCTGAGGCTAGGTCAAGCCTAGGCTTAGGCTAGGGCACCGCTCGGCTTAGAGTAGGGCACCCCTTGGCTTAGGCTAGGGCACCGCTCGGCTTAGGGTAGGGCACCCCTAGGCTTAGGCTAGGGCACCCCTAGGCTTAGGCTAGGGCACCCCTAGGCTTAGGCTAGGGCAACCCTAGGCTTAGGCTAGGCCAGCCATAGGCTTAGGCTAAGGCTAGGGCTCCTCTATCCTAAGTCCTGGGCACCCCTAGGCTTAGGCTAGGGCACCCCTAGGCTTAGGCTAGGGCACCCCTAGGCTTAGGTTAGGGCAACCCAAGGCTTAGGCTAGGCCAGCCATAGGCTTAGGCTAAGGATAGGGATCCTCTATCCTAAGACTTGGGCACCCCTAGCCTAAGGATTGGGCACCCCTAGGCTTATGCTAGGGCACCCCTAGGCTTAGGCTAGGGCACCGCTAGGCTTAGGCTAGTGCACCCCTAGGTTTAGGCTTAGGCTAGGGCTCAGCTAGCCTAAGGCTAGGGCAAGCCTAGGCTTAGGCTAGGGCACCCCTAGGCTTAGGCTAGGGCACGCCTAGGCTTAGGCTAGGGCACCCCTAGGCTTAGGCTAAGGCTAGTGCTCCCCTAGCCTAAGGCTAGTGCACCCCTAGGCTTAGGCTAGGGCACCCCTAGGCTTAGGCTAGGGCAACCCTAGGCTTTGGCTAGGGCAGCCATAGGCTTAGGCTAAGGCTAGGTCTCCTCTATCCTAAGTCCTGGGCACCCCTATGCTTAGGCTAGGACACCCCTAGGTTTACGCTAGGGCACCCCTAGGCTTAGGCTATGGCACCCCTAGGCTTAGGCTAAGGCTAGGGGACCCCTAGGCTTAGGCTAAGGCTAGGGGACCCCTAGGCTTAGGCTAAGGAACCCCGTGGCTTAGGCTAAGGGTAGGTCACCCCTAGGCTTAGGCTAAGGCACCACTAGGCTTAGGCTAGGGCACCCCTAGGCTTAGGCTAGAGCACCCCTAGGCTTAGGCTAAGGCTAGGTCACCCCTAGGCTTAGGCTAAGGCACCACTAGGCTTAGGCTAGGGCACCCCTAGGCTTAGGCTAGGGCACTCCTAGGCTTAGGCTAGAGCACCCCTAGCCTGAGGCTAGGGCACCCATAGGCTTAAGCTAGGGCACCCGTAGACTTAGGCTAAGGCTAGGGCTCCCCTAGCCTAACCCTAGGGCACCCCTAGGCTTACGCTAGGGGACCCCTAGGCTTAGGCTAGGGCAGTCCTAACTTAGGCTGGGGCACCCCTAGGCTTAGTCTAGGGCACCCCAAGGCTTAGGCTAAGGCTAGGGCTCCCCTAGCCTATGGCTAGGGCACCAATAGGCTTAGGCTAGGGCACCCATAGGCTTAGGCTAGGGCACACCTAAGCTTAGGCTAGGGCACCCCTAGGCTTAGGCTAGGGCACCCCTAAACTTAGGCTAGGGCACCCCTATGCTTAGGTTAGGGCACCCCTAGGCTTAGGCTAGGGCACGCCTAGGCTTAGGCTAGGGCACCCCTAGGCTTAGGCTAGGGCACGCCTAGGCTTAGGCTTGGGCACCCCTAGGCTTAGGCTAAGGCTAAGGCTCAGCTATCCTAATGCTAGGGCACGCCTA
The DNA here is from genome assembly GCF_050624435.1 of Tenrec ecaudatus. Classification (NCBI taxonomy): domain Eukaryota; kingdom Metazoa; phylum Chordata; class Mammalia; order Afrosoricida; family Tenrecidae; genus Tenrec; species Tenrec ecaudatus. The sequence continues at coordinate 325,904 of NW_027458808.1, forward strand.
GGCTTAGGCTAGGGCACCCCTAGGCTTAGGCTAAGGCTAGGGCTCCCATAGCCTAAGGCTAGTGCACCACTAGGGTTAGGCTAGGGCATCCCTAGACTTAGGCTAGGGCACCCCTAGGTTTAGGTTTAGGCTAGGGCTCAGGTACCCTGAGGCTAGGGCAAGACTAGGCTTAGGTTAGGGCACCCCTAGGCTTAGGGTAGGGCACCCCTTGGCTTAGGCTAGGGCACGGCTAGGCTTAGGCTAGGGCACCCCTAGGCTTAGGCTAAGGCTAGTGCTTGTCTAGCCTAAGGCTAAGTCACCCCTAGGGTTATCCTAGGGCACCCCTAGGCTTAGCTTAGGGCAACCCTAGGCTTATGCTAGTGCAGCCATAGGCTTAGGCTAAGGCTAGGGCTCCTCTATCCTAAGGCCTGGGCACCCCTAGGCTTAGGCTAGGACACCCCTAGGCTTAGGCTAGGGCACCCCTAGGCTTAGGCTAGGGCACCCCTAGGCTTAGGCTAGGGCACCCCTAGGCTTAGGTTAGGGCACCCCTAGGCTTAGGCTAGGGCAACCCTAGGCTTAGGCTAGGGCACTCCTAGGCTTAGGCTAGGGCACCGCTAGGCTTAGGCTAAGGCTAGTGCTCCCCTAGCCTAAGGCTAGGGCACCCCTAGGCTAAGGCTAGTGCTCAACTAGCCTTAGGCTAGGGCAACCCTAGGCTTAGGCTTGGGCAGCCATAGGCTTAGGCTAAGGCTAGGGCTCCTCTATCCTAAGTACTGGGCACCCCAAGGCTTAGGCTAGGGCACCCCTAGGCTTAGGCTAGGGCACCCCTAGGCTTAGGCTAAGGAACCCCTTGGATTAGGCTAAGGGTAGGTCACCCCTAGGCTTAGTCTTAGGCACCACTAGGCTTAGGCAAGGGCACCCCTAGGCTTAGGCTAGAGCACCCCTAGACTTAAGCTAAGGCTAGGTCACCCCTAGGCTTAGGCTAAGGCACCCCTAGGCTTAGGCTCGGGCACACCTAGGCTTAGGCTAGGGCACTCCTAGGCTTAGGCTAGGGCACCCCTAGGCTGAGGCTAGGGCACCCATAGGCTTAAGCTAGGGCACCCGTAGACTTAGGCTAAGGCTAGGGCTCCCCTAGCCTAACCCTAGGGCACCCCTAGGCTTACGCTAGGGGACCCCTAGACTTAGGCTAGGGCAGTCCTAACTTAGGCTAGGGCACCCCTAGTCTTAGGCTAGGGCACCCCTAGGCTTAGGCTAAGGCTAGGGCTCCCTTAGCCTATGGCTAGGGCACCAATAGGCTTAGGCTAGGGCACCCATAGGCTTAGGCTAGGGCACCCCTAGGCTTAGGCTAAGGCTAGGGCACCCCTAACCTAAGCCTAGGGCACCACTAGGCTTAGGCTGGGGCACCCCTAGGCTTAGGCTAGGGCAACCCTAGGCTTAGGCTAGGGTAGCCATAGGCTTAGGCTAAGGCTAGGGCTCCTCTATCCTAAGTGTTGGGCACCACTAGGCTTAGGCTAGGGCACCCCTAGGCTTAGGCTAGGGCACCCCGAGGCTTAGGATAGGCCAACCATAGGCTTAGGCTAAGGCTAGGACTCCTCTATCCTAAGGCTTGGGCACCCCTAACCTAAGGATTGGGCACCCCTAGCCTTAGGCTCGGGCACCCCTAGGCTTAGGCTAGGGCACCGCTAGGCTTAGGCTAGTGCACCCCTAGGCTTAGGCTTAGGCTAGGGCTCAGCTAGCCTAAGGCTAGGGCAAGCCTAGGCTTAGGCTAGGGCACCCCAAGGCTTAGGCTCTGGCACCCCTAATCTTAGGCTAGGGCACCTCCAGGCTTAGCCTATGGCACCCCTAGGCTTAGGCTTAGTCTAGGGCTCAGCTAGCTAATGCTAGGGCAAGCCTAGAATTAGGCTAGGGCACGCCTAGGCTTAGGCTAGGGCACCCCTAGGCTTAGGCTAAGGCTAGTGTTCCCCTAGCCTAAGGCTTGGGCACCCCTCGGCTTAGGCTAGGGCACCACTAGGCTTAGGCTAGGGCACCCCTAGGCTTAGGCTAGGGCACCACTAGGCTTAGGCTAGGACACCCCTAGGCTTAGGCTAGGAAACCCCTAGGCTTAGGCTAAGGCTAGGGCTCCCCTAGCGTAAGGCTAGGGCACCCCTAGGCTTAGGCAGGGCACTCCTAGGCTTAGGCTAGGGCACCCCTAGGCTTAGGCTGGGGCACACCTTGGCTTAGGCTTAGGCTAGGGCTCAGCTAGCCTGAGGCTAGGTCAAGCCTAGGCTTAGGCTAGGGCACCGCTCGGCTTAGGGCAGGGCACCCCTTGGCTTAGGCTAGGGCACCGCTCGGCTTAGGGTAGGGCACCCCTAGGCTTAGGCTAGGGCACCCCTAGGCTTAGGCTAGGGCACCCCTAGGCTTAGGCTAGGGCAACCCTAGGCTTAGGCTAGGCCAGCCATAGGCTTAGGCTAAGGCTAGGGCTCCTCTATCCTAAGTCCTGGGCACCCCTAGGCTTAGGCTAGGGCACCCCTAGGCTTAGGCTAGGGCACCCCTAGGCTTAGGTTAGGGCAACCCAAGGCTTAGGCTAGGCCAGCCATAGGCTTAGGCTAAGGCTAGGGATCCTCTATCCTAAGACTTGGGCACCCCTAGCCTAAGGATTGGGCACCCCTAGGCTTAGGCTAGGGCACCCCTAGGCTTAGGCTAGGGCACCGCTAGGCTTAGGCTAGTGCACCCCTAGGTTTAGGCTTAGGCTAGGGCTCAGCTAGCCTAAGGCTAGGGCAAGCCTAGGCTTAGGCTAGGGCACCCCTAGGCTTAGGCTAGGGCACGCCTAGGCTTAGGCTAGGGCACCCCTAGGCTTAGGCTAAGGCTAGTGCTCCCCTAGCCTAAGGCTAGTGCACCCCTAGGCTTAGGCTAGGGCACCCCTAGGCTTAGGCTAGGGCAACCCTAGGCTTTGGCTAGGGCAGCCATAGGCTTAGGCTAAGGCTAGGACTCCTCTATCCTAAGTCCTGGGCACCCCTATGCTTAGGCTAGGACACCCCTAGGTTTACGCTAGGGCACCCCTAGGCTTAGGCTATGGCACCCCTAGGCTTAGGCTAAGGCTAGGGGACCCCTAGGCTTAGGCTAAGGCTAGGGGACCCCTAGGCTTAGGCTAAGGAACCCCTTGGCTTAGGCTAAGGGTAGGTCACCCCTAGGCTTAGGCTAAGGCACCACTAGGCTTAGGCTAGGGCACCCCTAGGCTTAGGCTAGAGCACCCCTAGGCTTAGGCTAAGGCTAGGTCACCCCTAGGCTTAGGCTAAGGCACCACTAGGCTTAGGCTAGGGCACCCCTAGGCTTAGGCTAGGGCACTCCTAGGCTTAGGCTAGGGCACCCCTAGGCTTAGGCTAGGGCACCCCTAAGCTTAGGCTAGGGCACCCCTATGCTTAGGTTAGGGCACCCCTAGGCTTAGGCTAGGGCACGCCTAGGCTTAGGCTAGGGCACCCCTAGGCTTAGGCTAGGGCACGCCTAGGCTTAGGCTTGGGCACCCCTAGGCTTAGGCTAAGGCTAAGGCTCAGCTATCCTAATGCTAGGGCACGCCTAGGCTTAGGCTAGGGCACCCCTAGGCTTAGGCTAAGGCTAGGGCTCCCATAGCCTAAGGCTAGTGCACCACTAGGGTTAGGCTAGGGCATCCCTAGACTTAGGCTAGGGCACCCCTAGGTTTAGGTTTAGGCTAGGGCTCAGCTACCCTGAGGCTAGGGCAAGACTAGGCTTAGGTTAGGGCACCCCTAGGCTTAGGGTAGGGCACCCCTTGGCTTAGGCTAGGGCACGGCTAGGCTTAGGCTAGGGCACCCCTAGGCTTAGGCTAAGGCTAGTGCTTGTCTAGCCTAAGGCTAAGTCACCCCTAGGGTTATCCTAGGGCACCCCTAGGCTTAGCTTAGGGCAACCCTAGGCTTATGCTAGTGCAGCCATAGGCTTAGGCTAAGGCTAGGGCTCCTCTATCCTAAGGCCTGGGCACCCCTAGGCTTAGGCTAGGACACCCCTAGGCTTAGGCTAGGGCACCCCTAGGATTAGGCTAGGGCACCCCTAGGCTTAGGCTAGGGCACCCCTAGGCTTAGGTTAGGGCAACCCTAGGCTTAGGCTAGGGCAACCCTAGGCTTAGGCTAGGGCACTCCTAGGCTTAGGCTAGGGCACCGCTAGGCTTAGGCTAAGGCTAGTGCTCCCCTAGCCTAAGGCTAGGGCACCCCTAGGCTAAGGCTAGTGCTCAACTAGCCTTAGGCTAGGGCAACCCTAGGCTTAGGCTTGGGCAGCCATAGGCTTAGGCTAAGGCTAGGGCTCCTCTATCCTAAGTACTGGGCACCCCAAGGCTTAGGCTAGGGCATCCCTAGGCTTAGGCTAGGGCACCCCTAGGCTTAGGCTAGAGCACCCCTAGACTTAAGCTAAGGCTAGGTCACCCCTAGGCTTAGGCTAAGGCACCCCTAGGCTTAGGCTCGGGCACACCTAGGCTTAGGCTAGGGCACTCCTAGGCTTAGGCTAGGGCACCCCTAGGCTGAGGCTAGGGCACCCATAGGCTTAAGCTAGGGCACCCGTAGACTTAGGCTAAGGCTAGGGCTCCCCTAGCCTAACCCTAGGGCACCCCTAGGCTTACGCTAGGGGACCCCTAGACTTAGGCTAGGGCAGTCCTAACTTAGGCTAGGGCACCCCTAGTCTTAGGCTAGGGCACCCCTAGGCTTAGGCTAAGGCTAGGGCTCCCTTAGCCTATGGCTAGGGCACCAATAGGCTTAGGCTAGGGCACCCATAGGCTTAGGCTAGGGCACCCCTAGGCTTAGGCTAAGGCTAGGGCTCCCCTAACCTAAGCCTAGGGCACCACTAGGCTTAGGCTGGGGCACCCCTAGGCTTAGGCTAGGGCAACCCTAGGCTTAGGCTAGGGTAGCCATAGGCTTAGGCTAAGGCTAGGGCTCCTCTATCCTAAGTGTTGGGCACAACTAGGCTTAGGCTAGGGCACCCCGAGGCTTAGGATTGCCCAACCATAGGCTTAGGCTAAGGCTAGGACTCCTCTATCCTAAGGCTTGGGCACCCCTAACCTAAGGATTGGGCACCCCTAGCCTTAGGCTCGGGCACCCCTAGGCTTATGCTAGGGCACCGCTAGGCTTAGGCTAGTGCACCCCTAGGCTTAGGCTTAGGCTAGGGCTCAGCTAGCCTAAGGCTAGGGCAAGCCTAGGCTTAGGCTAGGGCACCCCTAAGCTTAGGCTAGGGCACGCCTAGGCTTAGGCTAGGGCACCCCTAGGCTTAGGCTAGGGCACCCCTAGGCTTAGGCTAGGGCAACCCTAGGCTTAGGCTAGGGGAGCCATAGGCTTAGGCTAAGGCTAGGGCTCCTCTATCCTAAGTCCTGGGCACCCCTAGGCTTAGGCTAGGGCACCCGTAGGCTTAGGCTACGGCACCCCTAGGCTTAGTTTAGGGCAACCCTAGGCTTAGGCTAGGCCAGCCATAGGCTTAGGCTAAGGCTAGGGCTCCTCTATCCTAAGTCCTGGGCACCCCTAGGCTAGGGCACCCCTAGGCTTAGGCTAGGGCACCCCTAGGCTTAGGCTAGGCCTGCCATAGGCTTAGGCTAGGCCAGCCATAGGCTTAGGCTAAGGCTAGGGATCCTCTATCCTAAGGCTTGGGCACCCCTAGCCTAAGGATTGGGCACCCCTAGGCTTAGGCTAGGGCACCCCTAGGCTTAGGCTAGGACACCGCTAGGCTTAGGCTAGTGCACCCCTAGGCTTAGGCTTAGGCTAGGGCTCAGCTAGCCTAAGGCTAGGGCAAGCCTAGGCTTAGGCTAGGGCACCCCTAGGCTTAGGCTAGGGCACGCCTAGGCTTAGGCTAGGGCACCCCTAAGCTTAGGCTAAGGCTAGTGCTCCCCTAGCCTAAGGCTAGGGCACCCCTAGGCTTAGGCTAGGGCAACCCTAGGCTTAGGCTAGGGCAGCCATAGGCTTAGGCTAAGGCTAGGGCTCCTCTATCCTAAGTCCTGGGCACCCCTAGGCTTAGGCTTGGGCACCCCTAGGCTTAGGCTAGGGCACCCCGAGTCTTAGGCTAGGGCATGCCTAGGCTTAGGCTAAGGCTAGGGGACCCCTAGGCTTAGGTTAAGGAACCCCTTGGCTTAGGCTAAGGGTAGGTCACCCCTAGGCTTAGGCTAAGGCACCACTAGGCTTAGGCTAGGGCACCCCTAGGCTTAGGCTAGAGCACCCCTAGACTTAGGCTAAGGCTAGGTCACCCCTAGGCTTAGGCTAGGGCACCCCTATGCTTAGGTTAGGGCACCCCTAGGCTTAGGCTAGGGCACGCCTAGGCTTAGGCTAGGGCACCCCTAGGCTTAGGCTAGGGCACGCCTAGGCTTAGGCTAGGGCACCCGTAGGCTTAGGCTAAGGCTAGGGCTCAGCTAGCCTAATGCTAGGGCAAGCCTAGGTTTAGGCTAGGGCACCCCTAGGCTTAGGTTGGGGCACCCCTAGGCTTAGGGTAGGGCACCCCTCGGCTTAGGCTAGGGCACGCCTAGGCTTAGGCTAGGGCACCCCTAGGCTTAGGCTAAGGCTAGGGCTCCCATAGCCTAAGGCTAGGGCACCACTAGGGTTAGGCTAGGGCATCCCTAGACTTAGGCTAGGGCACCCCTAGGCTTAGGCTTAGGCTAGGGCTCAGCTACCCTGAGGCTAGGGCAAGACTAGGCTTAGGCTAGGGCACCCCTAGGCTTAGGGTAGGGCACCCCTTGGCTTAGGCTAGGGCACGCCTAGGCTTAGGCTAGGGCACCCCTAGGCTTAGGCTATGGCTAGTGCTTGCCTAGCCTAAGGCTTAGTCACCCCTAGGGTTATCCTAGGGCACCCCTAGGCTTAGCCTAGGGCAACCCTAGGCTTAGGCTAGTGCAGCCATAGGCTTAGGCTAAGGCTAGGGCTCCTCTATCCTAAGGCCTGGGCACCCCTAGGCTTAGGCGAGGACACCCCAAGGCTTAGGTTAGGGCACCCCTAGGCTTAGGCTAGGGCACCCCTAGGCTTAGGCTATAGCACCCCTAAGCTTAGGCTAGGGCATCCCTAGGCTTAGGCTAGGGCAACCCTAGGCTTAGGCTAGGCCAGCCATAGGCTTAGGCTAAGGCTAGGGCTCCTCTATCCTAAGGACTGGGCACCCCTAGCCTAAGGATTGGGCACCCCTAGGCTTAGGCTAGGGCACGCCTAGGCTTAGGCTAGGGCACCCCTAGGCTTAGGCTAAGGCTAGTGCTCCCCTAGCCTAAGGATAGGGCACCCCTAGGCTTAGGCTAGGGCACCCCTAGGCTTAGGCTAGGGCAACCCTAGGCTTAGGCTAGGGCAGCCATAGGCTTAGGCTAAGGCTAGGGCTCCTCTATCCTAAGTCCTGGGCACCCCTAGGCTTAGGCTAAGGCACCCCTAGGCTTAGGCTAGGGCACCCCTAGGCTTAGGCTAGGCCAGACATAGGCTTAGGCTAAGGCTAGGGCTCCTCTATCCTAAGGCTTGGGCACCCCTAGCCTAAGGATTGGGCACCCCTAGGCTTAGGCTCGGGCACCCCTAGGCTTAGGCTAGGGCACCGCTAGGCTTAGGCTAGTGCACCCCTAGGCTTAGGCTTAGGCTAGGGCTCTGCTAGCCTAAGGTTAGGGCACGCCTAGGCTTAGGCTAGGGCACCCCTAGGCTTAGGCTAAGGCTAGTGCTCCCCTAGCCTAAGGCTAGGGCACCCCTAGGCTTAGGCTAGGGCTCCCCTAGGCTTAGGCTAGGGCAACCCTAGGCTTAGGCTAGGGCAACCCTAGGCTTAGGCTAGGGCAGCCATAGGCTTAGGCTAAGGCTAGGGCTCCTCTATCCTAAGTCCTGGGCACCCCTAGGCTTAGGCTAGGGCACCCCTAGGCTTAGGCTAGGGCACCCCTAGGCTTAGTTTAGGGCAACCCTAGGCTTAGGCTAGGCCAGCCATCGGCTTAGGCTAAGGCTAGAGCTCCTCTATCCTAAGTCCTGGGCACCCCTAGGCTTAGGCTAGGGCACCCCTAGGCTTAGGCTAGGGAACCCCTAGGCTTAGGCTAGGCCAGCCATAGGCTTAGGCCAAGGCTAGGGCTCCTCTATCCTAAGGCTTGGGCACCCCTAGCCTAAGGATTGGGCACCCCTAGGCTTAGGCTCGGGCACCCCTAGGCTTAGGCTAGGGCACCGCAAAGCTTAGGCTAGTGCACCCCTAGGCTTAGGCTTAGGCTAGGGCTCAGCTAGCCTAAGGCTAGGGCAAGCCTAGGCTTCGGCTAGGGCACCCCTAAGCTTAGGCTAGGGCACGCCTAGGCTTAGGCTAGGGCACTCCTAGGCTTAGGCTAAGGCTAGTGCTCCCCTAGCCTATGGCTAGGGCACCCCTAGGCTTAGGCTAGCGCACCCCTAGTCTTAGGCTAGGGCAACCCTAGGCTTAGGCTAGGGCAGCCATAGGCTTAGGCTAAGGCTTGGGCTCCTCTATCCTAAGTCCTTGGCACCCCTAGCCTTAGGCTAGGGCACCCGTAGGCTTAGGCTAGGGCACCCCTAGGCTTAGGTTAGGGCAACCCTAGGCTTAGGCTAGGCCAGCCATAGGCTTAGGCTAAAGCTAGGGCTCCTCTATCCTAAGGCTTGGGCACCCCTAGCCTAAGGATTGGGCACCCCTAGGCTTAGGCTCGGGCACCCCTAGGCTTAGGTTAGGGCACCGCTAGGCTTAGGCTAGTGCACCCCAAGCCTTAGGCTTAGGCTAGGGCTCAGCTAGCCTAAGGCTAGGGCAAGCCTAGGCTTAGGCTAGGGCACCCCTAGGCTTAGGCTAGGGCACGCCTAGGCTTAGGCTAGGGCACCCCTAAGCTTAGGCTAAGGCTAGTGCTCCCCTAGCCTAAGGCTAGGGCACCCCTAGGCTTAGGCTAGGGCACACCGAGGCTTAGGCTAGGGCAACCCTAGGCTTAGGCTAGGGCAGCCATAGGCTTAGGCTAAGGCTAGGGCTCCTCTATCCTAAGTCCTGGGCACCCCTAGGCTTAGGCTTGGGCACCCCTAGGCTTAGGCTAGGGCACCCCGAGGCTTAGGCTAGGGCACGCCTAGGCTTAGGCTAAGGCTAGGGGACCCCTAGGCTTAGGTTAAGGAACCCCTTGGCTTAGGCTAAGGGTAGGTCACCCCTAGGCTTAGGCTAAGGCACCACTAGGCTTAGGCAAGGGCACCCCTAGGCTTAGGCTAGGGCACCCCTAGGCTTAGGCTAGGGCAACCCTAGGCTTAGGCTAGGGCAGCCATAGGCTTAGGCTAAGGCTAGGGCTTCTCTATCCTAAGTCCTGGGCACCCCTAGGCTTAGGCTAGGGCACCCGTAGGCTTAGGCTACGGCACCCCTAGGCTTAGTTTAGGGCAACCCTAGGCTTAGGCTAGGCCAACCATAGGCTTAGGCTAAGGCTAGGGCTCCTCTATCCTAAGTCCTGGGCACCCCTAGGCTTAGGCTAGGGCACCCCTAGGCTTAGGCTAGGGCACTCCTAGGCTTAGGCTAGGCCAGCCATAGGCTTAGGCTAGGCCAGCCATAGGCTTAGGCTAAGGCTAGGGATCCTCTATCCTAAGGCTTGGGCACCCCTAGCCTAAGGATTGGGCACCCCTAGGCTTAGGCTCGGGCACCCCTAGGCTTAGGCTAGGGCACCGCTAGGCTTAGGCTAGTGCACCCCTAGGCTTAGGCTTAGGCTAGGGCTCAGCTAGCCTAAGGCTAGGGCAAGCCTAGGCTTAGGCTAGGGCACCCCTAGGCTTAGGCTAGGGCACGCCTAGGCTTAGGCTAGGGCACCCCTAAGCTTAGGCTAAGGCTAGTGCTCCCCTAGCCTAATGCTAGGGCACCCCTAGGCTTAGGCTAGGGCACCCCTAGGCTTAGGCTAGGGCAACCCTAGGCTTAGGCTAGGGCAGCCATAGGCTTAGGCTAAGGCTGGGGCTCCTCTATCCTAAGTCCTGGGCACCCCTAGGCTTAGGCTTGGGCACCCCTAGGCTTAGGCTAGGGCACCCCGAAGCTTAGGCTAGGGCACGCCTAGGCTTAGGCTAAGGCTAGGGGACCCCTAGGCTTAGGTTAAGGAACCCCTTGGCTTAGGCTAAGGGTAGGTCACCCCTAGGCTTAGGCTAAGGCACCACTAGGCTTAGGCTAGGGCACCCCTAGGCTTAGGCTAGAGCACCCCTAGACTTAGGCTAAGGCTAGGTCACCCCTAGGCTTAGGCTAGGTCACCCCTAGGCTTAGGCTAAGGCACCACTAAGCTTAGGCTAGGGCACCCCTAGGCTTAGGCTAGGGCACTCCTAAGCTTAGGCTAGGGCACCCCTAGGCTGAGGCTAGGGCACCCATAGGCTTAAGCTAGGGCACCCGTAGACTTAGGCTAAGGCTAGGGCTCCCCTAGCCTAACCCTAGGGCACCCCTAGGCTTACGCTAAGGGACCCCTAGGCTTAGGCTAGGGCAGTCCTAACTTAGGCTAGGGCACCCCTAGTCTTAGGCTAGGGCACCCCTAGGCTTAGGCTAAGGCTAGGGCTCCCCTAGCCTATGGCTAGAGCACCAATGGCTTAGGCTAGGGCACCCCTAAGCTTAGGCTAGGGCACCCCTAGGCTTAGGCTAGGGCACCCCTAAGCTTAGGCTAGGGCACCCCTATGCTTAGGTTAGGGCACCCCTAGGCTTAGGCTAGGGCACGCCTAGGCTTAGGCTAGGGCACCCCTAGGCTTAGGCTAGGGCACGCCTAGGCTTAGGCTAGGGCACCCGTAGGCTTAGGCTAAGGGTAGGGCTCAGCTAGCCTAATGCTAGGGCAAGCCTAGGTTTAGGCTAGGGCACCCCTAGGCTTAGGGTGGGGCACCCCTAGGCTTAGGGTAGGGCACCCCTCGGTTTAGGCTAGGGCACGCCTAGGCTTAGGCTAGGGCACCCCTAGGCTTAGGCTAAGGCTAGGGCTCCCATAGCCTAAGGCTAGGGCACCACTAGGGTTAGGCTAGGGCATCCCTAGACTTAGGCTAGGGCACCCCTAGGCTTAGGCTTAGGCTAGGGCTCAGCTACCCTGAGGCTAGGGCAAGACTAGGCTTAGGCTAGGGCACCCCTAGGCTTAGGGTAGGGCACCCCTTGACTTAGGCTAGGGCACGCCTAGGCTTAGGCTAACGCACCCCTAGGCTTAAGCTATGGCTAGTGCTTGCCTAGCCTAAGGCTTAGTCACCCCTAGGGTTATCCTAGGGCACCCCTAGGCTTAGCCTAGGGCAACCCTAGGCTTAGCCTAGGGCAACCCTAGGCTTAGGGTAGTGCAGCCATAGGCTTAGGCTAAGGCTAGGGCTCCTCTATCCTAAGGCCTGGGCACCCCTAAGCTTAGGCGAGGACACCCCAAGGCTTAGGTTAGGGCACCCCTAGGCTTAGGCTAGGGCACCCCTAGGCTTAGGCTATAGCACCCCTAAGCTTAGGCTAGGGCATCCCTAGGCTTAGGCTAGGGCAACCCTAGGCTTAGGCTAGGCCAGCCATAGGCTTAGGCTAAGGCTAGGGCTCCTCTATCCTAAGGACTGGGCACCCCTAGCCTAAGGATTGGGCACCCCTAGGCTTAGGCTAGGGCACGCCTAGGCTTAGGCTAGGGCACCCCTAGGCTTAGGCTAAGGCTAGTGCTCCCCTAGCCTAAGGATAGGGCACCCCTAGGCTTAGGCTAGGGCACCCCTAGGCTTAGGCTAGGGCAACCCTAGGCTTAGGCTAGGGCAGCCATAGGCTTAGGCTAAGGCTAGGGCTCCTCTATCCTAAGTCCTGGGCACCCCTAGGCTTAGGCTAGGGCACCCCTAGGCTTAGGCTAGGGCACCCCTAGGCTTAGGCTAGGCCAGACATAGGCTTAGGCTAAGGCTAGGGCTCCTCTATCCTAAGGCTTGGGCACCCCTAGCCTAAGGATTGGGCACCCCTAGGCTTAGGCTCGGGCACCCGTAGGCTTAGGCTAGGGCACCGCTAGGCTTAGGCTAGTGCACCCCTAGGCTTAGGCTTAGGCTAGGGCTCAGCTAGCCTAAGGCTAGGGCACGCCTAGGCTTAGGCTAGGGCACCCCTAGGCTTAGGCTAGGGCTCCCCTAGGCTTAGGCTAGGGCAACCCTAGGCTTAGGCTAGGGCAGCCATAGGCTTAGGCTAAGGCTAGGGCTCCTCTATCCTAAGTCCTGGGCACCCCTAGGCTTAGGCTAGGGCACCCCTAGGCTTAGGCTAGGGCACCCCTAGGCTTAGTTTAGGGCAACCCTAGGCTTAGGCTAGGCCAGCCATCGGCTTAGGCTAAGGCTAGAGCTCCTCTATCCTAAGTCCTGGGCACCCCTAGGCTTAGGCTAGGGCACCCCTAGGCTTAGGCTAGGGCACCGCAAAGCTTAGGCTAGTGCACCCCTAGGCTTAGGCTTAGGCTAGGGCTCAGCTAGCCTAAGGCTAGGGCAAGCCTAGGCTTCGGCTAGGGCACCCCTAAGCTTAGGCTAGGGCACGCCTAGGCTTAGGCTAGGGCACTCCTAGGCTTAGGCTAAGGCTAGTGCTCCCCTAGCCTATGGCTAAGGCACCCCTAGGCTTAGGCTAGCGCACCCCTAGTCTTAGGCTAGGGCAACCCTAGGCTTAGGCTAGGGCAGCCATAGGCTTAGGCTAAGGCTAGGGCTCCTCTATCCTAAGTCCTTGGCACCCCTAGGCTTAGGCTAGGGCACCCGTAGGCTTAGGCTAGGGCACCCCTAGGCTTAGGTTAGGGCAACCCTAGGCTTAGGCTAGGCCAGCCATAGGCTTAGGCTAAAGCTAGGGCTCCTCTATCCTAAGGCTTGGGCACCCCTAGCCTAAGGATTGGGCACCCCTAGGCTTAGGCTCGGGCACCCCTAGGCTTAGGCTAGGGCACCGCTAGGCTTAGGCTAGTGCACCCCTAGGCTTAGGCTTAGGCTAGGGCTCAGCTAGCCTAAGGCTAGGGCAAGCCTAGGCTTAGGCTAGGGCACCCCTAAGCTTAAGCTAGGGCACGCCTAGGCTTAGGCTAGGGCACCCCTAGGCTTAGGCTAGGCCAGCCATAGGCTTAGGCCAAGGCTAGGGCTCCTCTATCCTAAGGCTTGGGCACCCCTAGCCTAAGGATTGGGCACCCCTAGGCTTAGGCTCGGGCACCCCTAGGCTTAGGCTAGGGCACCGCTAGGCTTAGGCTAGTGCACCCCTAGGCTTAGGCTTAGGCTAGGGCTCAGCTAGCCTAAGGCTAGGGCAAGCCTAGGCTTAGGCTAGGGCACCCCTAAGCTTAGGCTAAGGCACGCCTAGGCTTAGGCTAGGGCAACCCTAGGCTTAGGCTAAGGCTAGTGCTCCTGTAGCCTATGACTAGGGCACCCCTAGGCTTAGGCTAGGGCACCCCTAGTCTTAGGCTAGGGCAACCCTAGGCTTAGGCTAGGGCAGCCATAGGCTTAGGCTAAGGCTAGGGCTCCTCTATCCTAAGTCCTTGGCACCCCTAGGCTTAGGCTAGGGCACCCGTAGGCTTAGGCTAGGGCACCCCTAGGCTTAGGTTAGGGCAACCCTAGGCTTAGGCTAGGCCAGCCATAGGCTTAGGCTAAAGCTAGGGCTCCTCTATCCTAAGGCTTGGGCACCCCTAGCCTAAGGATTAGGCACCCCTAGGCTTAGGCTCGGGCACCCCTAGGCTTAGGCTAGGGCACCGCTAGGCTAAGGCTAGTGCTCCCCTAGCTTAAGGCTAGGGCACCCCTAGGCTTAGGCTAGGGCAACCCTAGGCTTAGGCTAGGGCAACCCTAGGCTTAGGCTAGGGCAGCCATTGGCTTAGGCTAAGGCTAGGGCTCCTCTATCCTAAGTCCTGGGCACCCCTAGGCTTAGGCTAGGGCACCCATAGGCTTAGGCTAGGGCACCCCTAGGCTTAGGATAGGGCAACGCTAGGCTTAGGCTAGGCCAGCCATAGGCTTAGGCTAAGGCTAGGGATCCTCTATCCTAAGGCTTGGGCACCCCTAGCCTAAGGATTGGGCACCCCTAGGCTTAGGCTAGGGCACCCCTAGGCTTAGGCTAGGGCACCCCTAGGCTTAGGCTAGTGCACCCCTAGGCTTAGGCTTAGGCTAGGGCTCAGCTAGCCTAAGGCTAGGGCAAGCCTAGGCTTAGGCTAGGGCACCCCTAGGCTTAGGCTAGGGCACGCCTAGGCTTAGGCTAGGGCACCCCTAAACTTAGGCTAATGCTAGTGCTCCCCTAGCCTAAGGCTAGGGCACCCCTAGGCTTAGGCTAGGGCACCCCTAGGCTTAGGCTAGGGCAACCCTAGGCTTAGGCTAGGGGAGCCATAGGCTTAGGCTAAGGCTAGGGCTCCTCTATCCTAAGTCCTGGGCACCCCTAGGCTTAGGCTTGGGCACCCCTAGGCTTAGGCTAGGGCACCCCGAGGCTTAGGCTAGGGCACGCCTAGGCTTAGGCTAAGGCTAGGGGACCCCTAGGCTTAGGTTAAGGAACCCCTTGGCTTAGGCTAAGGGTAGGTCACCCCTAGGCTTAGGCTAAGGCACCACTAGGCTTAGGCTAGGGCACCCCTAGGCATAGGCTAGGGCACTCCTAAGCTTAGGCTAGGGCACCCCTAGGCTGAGGCTAGGGCACCCATAGGCTCAAGCTAGGGCACCCGTAGACTTAGGCTAAGGCTAGGGCTCCCCTAGCCTAACCCTAGGGCACCCCTAGGCTTACGCTAAGGGACCCCTAGGCTTAGGCTTGGGCAGTCCTAACTTAGGCTAGGGCACCCCTAGTCTTAGGCTAGGGCACCCCTAGGCTTAGGCTAAGGCTAGGGCTCCCCTAGCCTATGGCTAGATCACCAATGGCTTAGTCTAGGGCACCCCTAAGCTTAGGCTAGGGCACCCCTAGGCTTAGGCTAGGGCACCCCTAAGCTTAGGCTAGGGCACCCCTATCCTTAGATTAGGGCACCCCTAGGCTTAGACTAGGGCACGCCTAGGCTTAGGCTAGGGCACCCCTAGGCTAAGGCGAGGGCACGCCTAGGCTTAGGCTAGGGCACCCCTAGGCTTAGGCTAAGGCTAGGGCTCAGCTAGCCTAATGCTAGGGCAAGCCTAGGTTTAGGCTAGGGCACCCCTAGGCTTAGGGTGGGGCACCCCTAGGCTTAGGGTAGGGCACCCCTCGGCTTAGGCTAGGGCACGCCTAGGCTTAGGCTAGGGCACCCCTAGGCTTGGGCTAAGGCTAGGGCTCCCATAGCCTAAGGCTAGGGCACCACTAGGGTTAGGCTAGGGCATCCCTAGACTTAGGCTAGGGAACCCATAGGCATAGGCTTAGGCTAGGGCTCAGCTACCCTGAGGCTAGGACAAGACTAGGCTTAGGCTAGGGCACCCCTAAGCTCAGGGTAGGGCACCCCTTGGCTTAGGCTAGGGCACCCCTAGGCTTAGGCTAGGGCACCCCTAAGCTTAGGCTATGGCTAGTGCTTGCCTAGCCTAAGGCTTAGTCACCCCTAGGGTTATCCTAGGGCACCCCTAGGCTTAGCCTAGGGCAACCCTAGGCTTAGGCTAGTGCAGCCATAGGCTTAGGCTAAGGCTAGGGCTCCTCTATCCTAAGGTCTGGGCACCCCTAGGCTTAGGCGAGGACACCCCAAGGCTTAGGTTAGGGCACCCCTAGGCTTAGGCTAGGGCACCCCTAGGCTTAGGCTAGAGCACCCCTAAGCTTAGGCTAGGGCACCCATAGGCTTACGCTAAGGCTAGGTCACCCCTAGGCTTAGGCTAAGGCTAGGGCTCCTCTATCCTAAGTCCTGGGCACCCCTAGGCTTAGGCTAGGGCACCCCTAGGCTTAGGCTAGGGCACCCCTAGGCTTAGGCTAGGCCAGACATAGGCTTAGGCTAAGGCTAGGGCTCCTCTATCCTAAGGCTTGGGCACCCCTAGCCTAAGGATTGGGCACCCCTAGGCTTAGGCTCGGGCACCCCTAGGCTTAGGCTAGGGCACCGCTAGGCTTAGGCTAGTGCACCCCTAGGCTTAGGCTTAGGCTAGGGCTCAGCTAGCCTAAGGCTAGGGCACGCCTAGGCTTAGGCTAGGGCACCCCTAGGCTTAGGCTAAGGCTAGTGCTCCTCTAGCCTAAGGCTAGGGCACCCCTAGGCTTAGGCTAAGGCTCCACTAGGCTTAGGCTAGGGTAACCCTAGGCTTAGGCTAGGGCAGCCATAGGCTTAGGCTAAGGCTAGGGCTCCTCTATCCTAAGTCCTGGGCACCACTAGGCTTAGGCTAGGGCACCCCTAGGCTTAGGCTAGGGCACCCCTAGGCTTAGTTTAGGGCAACCCTAGGCTTAGGCTAGGCCAGCCATCGGCTTAGGCTAAGGCTAGATCTCCTCTATCCTAAGTCCTGGGCACACCTAGGCTTAGGTTAGGGCACCCCTAGGCTTAGGCTTGGGCACCCCTAGGCTTAGGCTAGGCCAGCCATAGGCTTAGGCCAAGGCTAGGGCTCCTCTATCCTAAGGCTTGGGCACCCCTAGCCTAAGGATTGGGCACCCCTAGGCTTAGGCTCGGGCACCCCTAGGCTTAGGCTAGGGCACCGCTAGGCTTAGGCTAGTGCACCCCTAGGCTTAGGCTAGGCCAGCCATAGGCTTAGGCTAAGGCTAGGGATCCTCTATCCTAAGGCTTGGGCACCCCTAGCCTAAGGATTGGGCACCCCTAGGCTTAGGCTAGGGCACCCCTAGGCTTAGGCTAGGGCACCCCTAGGCTTAGGCTAGTGCACCCCTAGGCTTAGGCTTAGGCTAGGGCTCAGCTAGCCTAAGGCTAGGGCAAGCCTAGGCTTAGGCTAGGGCACCCCTAGGCTTAGGCTAGGGCACGCCTAGGCTTAGGCTAGGGCACCCCTAAGCTTAGGCTAAGGCTAGTGCTCCCCTAGCCTAAGGCTAGGGCACCCCTAGGCTTAGGCTAGGGCACCCCTAGGCTTAGGCTAGGGCAACCCTAGGCTTAGGCTAGGGCAGCCATAGGCTTAGGCTAAGGCTAGGGCTCCTCTATCCTAAGTCCTGGGCACCCCAAGGCTTAGGCTTGGGCACCCCTAGGCTTAGGCTAGGGCACCCCGAGGCTTAGGCTAGGGCACGCCTAGGCTTAGGCTAAGGCTAGGGGACCCCTAGGCTTAGGTTAAGGAACCCCTTGGCTTAGGCTAAGGGTAGGTCTCCCCTAGGCTTAGGCTAAGGCACCACTAGGCTTAGGCTAGGGCACCACTAGGCATAGGCTAGGGCACTCCTAAGCTTAGGCTAGGGCACCCCTAGGCTGAGGCTAGGGCACCCATAGGCTTAAGCTAGGGCACCCGTAGACTTAGGCTAAGGCTAGGGCTCCCCTAGCCTAACCCTAGGGCACCCCTAGGCTTACGCTAAGGGACCCCTAGGCTTAGGCTTGGGCAGTCCTAACTTAGGCTAGGGCACCCCTAGTCTTAGGCTAGGGCACCCCTAGGCTTAGGCTAAGGCTAGGGCTCCCCTAGCCTATGGCTAGATCACCAATGGCTTAGTCTAGGGCACCCCTAAGCTTAGGCTAGGGCACCCCTAGGCTTAGGCTAGGGCACCCCTAAGCTTAGGCTAGGGCACCCCTATCCTTAGATTAGGGCACCCCTAGGCTTAGGCTAGGGCACGCCTAGGCTTAGGCTAGGGCACCCCTAGGCTAAGGCTAGGGCACGCCTAGGCTTAGGCTAGGGCACCCCTAGGCTTAGGCTAAGGCTAGGGCTCAGCTAGCCTAATGCTAGGGCAAGCCTAGGTTTAGGCTAGGGCACCCCTAGGCTTAGGGTGGGGCACCCCTAGGCTTAGGGTAGGGCACCCCTCGGCTTAGGCTAGGGCACGCCTAGGCTTAGGCTAGGGCACCCCTAGGCTTGGGCTAAGGCTAGGGCTCCCATAGCCTAAGGCTAGGGCACCACTAGGGTTAGGCTAGGGCATCCCTAGACTTAGGCTAGGGAACCCATAGGCATAGGCTTAGGCTAGGGCTCAGCTACCCTGAGGCTAGGACAAGACTAGGCTTAGGCTAGGGCTCCCCTAAGCTCAGGGTAGGGCACCCCTTGGCTTAGGCTAGGGCACCCCTAGGCTTAGGCTAGGGCACCCCTAAGCTTAGGCTATGGCTAGTGCTTGCCTAGCCTAAGGCTTAGTCACCCCTAGGGTTATCCTAAGGCACCCCTAGGCTTAGCCTAGGGCAACCCTAGGCTTAGGCTAGTGCAGCCATAGGCTTAGGCTAAGGCTAGGGCTCCTCTATCCTAAGGCCTGGGCACCCCTAGGCTTAGGCGAGGACACCCCAAGGCTTAGGTTAGGGCACCCCTAGGCTTAGGCTAGGGCACCCCTAGGCTTAGGCTAGAGCACCCCTAAGCTTAGGCTAGGGCACCCATAGGCTTACGCTAAGGCTAGGTCACCCCTAGGCTTAGGCTAAGGCTAGGGCTCCTCTATCCTAAGTCCTGGGCACCCCTAGGCTTAGGCTAGGGCACCCCTAGGCTTAGGCTAGGGCACCCCTAGGCTTAGGCTAGGCCAGACATAGGCTTAGGCTAAGGCTAGGGCTCCTCTATCCTAAGGCTTGGGCACCCCTAGCCTAAGGATTGGGCACCCCTAGGCTTAGGCTCGGGCACCCCTAGGCTTAGGCTAGGGCACCGCTAGGCTTAGGCTAATGCACCCCTAGTCTTAGGCTTAGGCTAGGGCTCAGCTAGCCTAAGGCTAGGGCACGCCTAGGCTTAGGCTAGGGCACCCCTAGGCTTAGGCTAAGGCTAGTGCTCCTCTAGCCTAAGGCTAGGGCACCCCTAGGCTTAGGCTAGGGCTCCCCTAGGCTTAGGCTAGGGCAACCCTAGGCTTAGGCTAGGGCAGCCATAGGCTTAGGCTAAGGCTAGGGCTCCTCTATCCTAAGTCCTGGGCACCCCTAGGCTTAGGCTAGGGCACCCCTAGGCTTAGGCTAGGGCACCCCTAGGCTTAGTTTAGGGCAACCCTAGGCTTAGGCTAGGCCAGCCATCGGCTTAGGCTAAGGCTAGACCTCCTCTATCCTAAGTCCTGGGCACACCTAGGCTTAGGCTAGGGCACCCCTAGGCTTAGGCTAGGGCACCCCTAGGCTTAGGCTAGGCCAGCCATAGGCTTAGGCCAAGGCTAGGGCTCCTCTATCCTAAGGCTTGGGCACCCCTAGCCTAAGGATTGGGCACCCCTAGGCTTAGGCTCGGGCACCCCTAGGCTTAGGCTAGGGCACCGCTAGGCTTAGGCTAGTGCACCCCTAGGCTTAGGCTTAGGCTAGGGCTCAGCTAGCCTAAGGCTAGGGCAAGCCTAGGCTTAGGCTAGGGCACCCCTAAGCTTAGGCTAAGGCACGCCTAGGCTTAGGCTAGGGCAACCCTAGGCTTAGGCTAAGGCTAGTGCTCCTGTAGCCTATGACTAGGGCACCCGTAGGCTTAGGCTAGGGCACCCCTAGTCTTAGGCTAGGGCAACCCTAGGCTTAGGCTAGGGCAGCCATAGGCTTAGGCTAAGGCTAGGGCTCCTCTATCCTAAGTCCTTGGCACCCCTAGGCTTAGGCTAGGGCACCCGTAGGCTTAGGCTAGGGCACCCTTAGGCTTAGGTTAGGGCAACCCTAGGCTTAGGCTAGGCCAGCCATAGGCTTAGGCTAAGGCTCGGGATCCTCTATCCTAAGGACTGGGCACCCCTAGCCTAAGGGGATTGGGCACCCCTAGGCTTAGGCTAGGGCACCACTAGGCTTAGGCTAGGGCACCGCTAGGCTTAGGCTAAGGCTAGAGCTCCCCAAGCCTAAGGCTAGGGCACCCCAAGGCTTAGGCTAGCGCACGCCTAGGCTTAGGCTAGGGCACCCCTAGGCTTAGGCTAAACTAGTGCTCCCCAGCCTAAGGCTAGGGCACCCCTAGGCTTAGGCTAGGGCACCCCTAGGCTTAGGCTAGGGCACCCCTAGGCTTTGGCTAGGGCAACCCTAGGCTTAGGCTAGGGCAGCAATAGGCTAAGGCTAAGGCTAGGGCTCCTCTATCCTAAGTCCTGGGCACCCCTAGGCTTAGGCTAGGTCACCCCTAGGCTTAGGCTAGGGCACCCCTAGGCTTAGGCTAGGGCACCCCTAGGCTTAGGCTAGGGCACCCCTAGGATTAGGCTAGGGCACCCCTAGGCTTAGGCTAAGGCTAGGGGACCCCTAGGCTTAGGCTAAGGCACCTCTTGGCTTAGGCTAAGGGTAGGTCACCCCTAGGCTTAGGCTAAGGCACCACTAGGCTTAGGCTAGGGCACCCCTAGGCTTAGGCTAGGGCACCCCTAGGCTTAGACTAAGGCTAGGTCACCCCTAGGCTTAGGCTAAGGCACCACTAGGCTTAGGCTAGGGCACCCCTAGGCTTAGGCTAGGGCACTTCTAGGCTTAGGCTAGGGCACCCCTAGGCTGAGGCTAGGGCACCCCTACGCTGAGGCTAGGGCACCCCTAAGCTTAAGCTAGGGCACCCCTAGACGTAGGCTAGGGCACCCCTAGGCTTAGGCTAAGGCTAGGGCTCCCCTAGCCTAACCCTAGGGCAACCCTAGGCTTACGCTAGGGGACCCCTGGGCTTAGGCTAGGGCACCCCTAACTTAGGCTAGGGCACCCCTAGTCTTAGGCTAGGGCACCCCTAGGCTTAGGCTAGGGCACCCCTAGGCTGAGGCTAGGGCACCCATAGGCTTAGGCTAACGCTAGGTCTCCCCTACCTAAGGCTAGGGCACCCCTAGGCTTAGGCTAGGGCACCCTTAGGCTAAGGCTAGGGCACCCCTAAACTTAGGCTAGGGCACCCCTAGGCTTAGGCTAGGGCACCCATAAGCGTAGGCTAGGGCACCCCTAGGCTTAGGTTAGGGCACCCCTAGGCTTAGGTTAGGGCACGCCTAGGCTTAGGATAGGGCACCCCTAGGCTTAGGCTAGGGCACGCCTAGGCTTAGGCTAGGGCACCCCTAGGCTTAGGCTAAGGCTAGGGCTCCTCTAGCCTAGGGCTATGGCACCCCTAGGCTTAGGCTAGGGCACCCCTAGGCTTAGGCTAGGGCACCCTTAGGCTTAGGCTAGGGCAACCCTATGCTTAGGCTAGGGCAGCTATAGTCTTAGGCTAAGGCTAGGGCTCCTCTATCCTAAATCCTGGGCACCCCTAGGCTTAGGCTAGGGCACCCGTAGGCTTAGGCTAGGGCACCCCTAGGCTTAGGTTAGGGCAACCCTAGGCTTAGGCTAGGCCAGCCATAGGCTTAGGCTAAGGCTAGGGATCCTCTGTCCTAAGGACTGGGCACACCTAGACTAAGGATTGGGCACCCCTAGGCTTAGGCTAGGGCACCTCTAGGCTTAGGCTAGGGCACCCCTAGGCTTAGGCTTAGGCTAGGGCTCAGCTAACCTAAGGCTAGGGCACGCCTAGGCTTAGGCTAGGGCACCCCTAGACTTAGGCTAAGGCTAGTGCTCCCCTAGCCTAAGGCTAGGGCACCCCTAGGCTTAGGCTAGGGCTCCCCTAGGCTTAGGCTAGGGCAACCCTAGTCTTAGGCTAGGGCCTCCATAGGCTTAGGCTAAGGCTAGGGCTCCTCTATCCTAAGTCCTGGGCACCCCTAGGCTTAGGCTAGGGCACACCTAGGCTTAGGCTAGGGCACCCCTAGGCTTAGTTTAGGGCAACCCTAGGCTTAGGCTAGGCCAGCCATCGGCTTAGGCTAAGGCTAGAACTCCTCTATCCTAAGTCCTGGGCACACCTAGGCTTAGGCTAGGGCACCCCTAGGCTTAGGCTAGGGCACCCCTAGGCTTAGGCTAGGCCAGCCATAGGCTTAGGCCAAGGCTAGGGCTCCTCTATCCTAAGGCTTGGGCACCCCTAGCCTAAGGATTGGGCACCCCTAGGCTTAGGCTCGGGCACCCCTAGGCTTAGGCTAGGGCACCGCTAGGCTTAGGCTAGTGCACCCCTAGGCTTAGGCTTAGGCTAGGGCTCAGCTAGCCTAAGGCTAGGGCCAGCCTAGGCTTAGGCTAGGGCACCCCTAAGTTTAGGCTAGGGCACGCCTAGGCTTAGGCTAGGGCACCCCTAGGCTTAGGCTAAGACTAGTGCTCCTGTAGCCTATGGCTAGGGCACCCCTAGGCTTAGGCTAGGGCACCCCTAGTCTTAGGCTAGGGCAACCCTAGGCTTAGACTAGGGCAGCCATAGGCTTAGGCTAAGGCTAGGGCTCCTCTATCCTAAGTCCTTGGCACCCCTAGGCTTAGGTTAGGGCACCCGTAGGCTTAGGCTAGGGCACCCCTAGGCTTAGGTTAGGGCAACCCTAGGCTTAGGCTAGGCCAGCCATAGGCTTAGGCTAAGGCTAGGGATCCTCTATCCTAAGGACTGGGCACCCCTAGCCTAAGGGGATTGGGCACCCCTAGGCTTAGGCTAGGGCACCCCTAGGCTTAGGCTAGGGCACCGCTAGGCTTAGGCTAAGGCTAGAGCTCCCCAAGCCTAAGGCTAGGGCACCCCTAGGCTTAGGCTAGGGCACGCCTAGGCTTAGGCTAGGGCACCCCTAGGCTTAGGCTAAACTAGTGCTCCCCTAGCCTAAGGCTAGGGCACCCCTAGGCTTAGGCTAGGGCACGCCTAGGCTTAGGCTAGGGCACCCCTAGGCTTAGGCTAGGGCACCCCTAGGCTTAGGCTAAGGCTAGGGGACCCCTAGGCTTAGGCTAAGGAACCCCTTGGCTTAGGCTAAGGGTAGGTCACCCTTAGGCTTAGGCTAAGGCACCACTAGGCTTAGGCTAGGGCACCCCTAGGCTTAGGCTAGGGCACCCCTAGGCTTACGCTAAGGCTAGGTCACCCCTAGGCTTAGGCTAAGGCACCACTAGGCTTAGGCTAGGGCACCCCTAGGCTTAGGCTAGGGCACTCCTAGGCTTAGGCTAGGGCACCCCTAGGCTGAGGCTAGGGCACCCCTAGGCTGAGGCTAGGGCACCCCTAGGCTGAGGCTAGGGCACCCCTAAGCTTAAGCTAGGGCACCCCTAGGCGTAGGCTAGGGCACCCCTAGGCTTAGGCTAAGGCTAGGGCTCCCCTAGCCTAACCCTAGGGCAACCCTAGGCTTACGCTAGGGGACCCCTAGGCTTAGGCTAGGGCACCCCTAACTTAGGCTAGGGCACCCCTAGGCTTAGGGTAGGGCACCCGTAGGCTGAGGCTAGGGCACCCATAGGCTTAGGGTAACGCTAGGTCTCCCCTACCTAAGGCTAGGGCACCCCTAGGCTTAGGCTAGGGCACCCATAGGGTAAGGCAAGGGCACCCCTAAACTTAGGCTAGGGCACCCCTAGGCTTAGGCTAGGGCACCCATAAGTGTATGCTAGGGCACCCCTAGGCTTAGGTGAGGGCACCCCTAGGCTTAGGCTAGGGCACGCCTAGGCTTAGGCTAGGGCACCCCTAGGCTTAGGCTAGGGCACCACTAGGCTTAGGCTAGGGCACCCCTAAGCTTAGGCTAAGGCTAGGGCTCCTCTAGCCTAAGGTTATGGCACCCCTAGGCTTAGGCTAGGGCACCCCTCGGCTTAGGCTATGGCACCACTAGGCTTAGGCAAGGGCACCCCTAGGCTTTGGCTTAGGGTAGGGCTCAGCTTGCCTAATGCTAGGGCAAGCCTAGGTTTAGGCTAGGGCACCCCTAGGCTTAGGGTAGGGCACCCCTAGGCTTAGGGTATGGCACCCCTCGACTTAGGCTAGGGCACACCTAGGCTTAGGCTAGGGCACCCCTAGGCTTAGGCTAGGGCACCCCTAGGCTTAGGTTAGGGCACCCCTAGGCTTATGCTAGGACACCCCTAGGCTTAGGCTAGGACATCCCTAGGCTTAGGCTAAGACTATGGCTCCCCTAGCCTAAGGCTAGGGCACCCCTAGGCTTAGGCTAGGGAACCCCTATGCTTGGGCTAGGGCACCCCTAGGCTTAGGCTTAGGCTAGGGCTCAGCTAGCCTGAGGCTAGGGCAAGCCTAGGCTTAGGCTAGGGCACCCCTAGGCTTAGGGTAGGGCACCCCTTGGCTTAGGCTAGGGCACGCCTAGGCTTAGGGTAAGGCTAGTGCTCCCCTAGCCTAAGGCTATGTCACCCCTAGGGTTGGTTAGGGTACCCCTAGGCTTAGGCTGGGGCAACCCTAGGCTTAGGCTAGTGCAGCCATAGGCTTAGGCTAAGGCTAGGGCTCCTCTATCCTAAGGCCTGTGCACCCCTAGCCTAAGGCTAGGGCTCCTCTAGGCCTAGGCTAAGGCACCCCTAAGCTTATGCTAGGGCACCGCTAGGCTTAGGCTAGGGCACCCCTAGGCTTAGGCTTAGGCTAGGGCTTAGCTAGCCTAAGGCTAGGGCAAGCCTAGGCTTAGGCTAGGGCACCCCTAGGCTTAGGGTAGGGCACCCTAGGCTTAGACTAGGGCACGCCTAGGCTTAGGCTAGGGCACCCCAAGGCTTAGGCTAAGGCTAGTGCTCCCCTAGCCTAAGGCTAAGGCACCCCTAGGGTTAGGCTAGGGCACCCCTAGGCTTGGTCTAGGGCAACCCTATGCTTAGGCTAGGGCAGCCATAGGCTTAGGCTAAGGCTAGGGCTCCTCTATCCTAAGGCCTGGGGACCCCTAGGCTTAGGCTAGGTCACCCTTAGGCTTAGGCTAGGGCACCCCTAGGCTTAGGCTAGGGCACCCCTAGGCTTAGGCTAGGGCACCCTTAGGCTTAGTCTAAGGCTAGGTCACCCTAGGCTTAGGCTAAGGCACCACTAGGCTTAGGCTAGGGCACCCCTAGGCTTAGGCTAGGGCACTCCTAGGCTTAGGCTAGGGCACCCCTAGGCTGATGCTAGGGCACCCATAGACTTAGGCTAAGGCTAGGGCTCCCCTAGCCTAAGGCTAGGGCACCCGTAGGCTTAGGCTAGGGCACCCCTAGGCTTAAGCTAGGGCACCCCTAGGCTTAGGCTAAGGCTAGGGCTCCCCTAGCCTAAACCTAGGGCACCCCTAGGCTTAGGCTAGGGCACCCCTAGGCTTAGGCTAGGGCACCCCTAGGCTTAGGATAGGGCACCCCTACACTTGGGCTAGGGCACCCCTAGGCTTTGGCTAAGGCTAGGTATCCCCTAGCATAAGGCTAGGGCATCCCTAGGCTTAGGCTAGGGCACCCCTAGGCTTAGGATAAAGCTAGGGCTCCCCTAGCCTAAGGCTAGAGCACCCCTAGGCTTAGGCTAGGGCACCCCTAGGCTTAGGCTGGGGCACCCATAGGCTTAGGCTTTGGCTAGGGCTCGCCTAGCCTAAGGCTAGGGAACCCCTAAGCTTAGGCTAGGGCACCCCTAGGCTTAGGCTAGGGCACCCCTATGCTTGGCTAGGTCACCCCTAGGCTTAGGCTAAGGCTTGGGCTCCCCTAGCCTAAGGACAGGGCATCCCTAGGCTTAGGCTAGGGCACCCGTAGGCTTAGGCTAGGGCACCCCTAGGCTTAGGTTAGGGCAACCCTAGGCTTAGGCTAGGCCAGCCATAGGCTTAGGCTAAGGCTAGGGATCCTCTGTCCTAAGGACTGGGCACCCCTAGACTAAGGATTGGGCACCCCTAGGCTTAGGCTAGGGCACGCCTAGGCTTAGGCTAGGGCACCCCTAGGCTTAGGCTAAGCTAGTGCTCCCCTAGCCTAAGGCTAGGGCACCCCTAGGCTTAGGCTAGGGCACGCCTAGGCTTAGGCTAGGGCACCCCTAGGCTTAGGCTAAGCTAGTGCTCCCCTAGCCTAAGGTTAGGGCACCCCTAGGCTTAGGCTAGGGCACCCCTAGGCTTAGGCTAGGGCACCCCTAGACTTAGGCTAGGGCAGCCATAGGCTTAGGCTAAGGCTAGGGCTCCTCTATCCTAAGTCCTGAGCACCCCTAGGCTTAGGCTAGGGCACCCCTAGGCTTAGGCTAGGGCACCCCTAGGCTTAGGCTAGGGCACCCCTAGGCTTAGGCTAGGGCACCCCTAGGCTTAGGCTAGGGCACCCCTAGGCTTAGGCTAAGGCTAGGGGACCCCTAGGCTTAGGCTAAGGCACCCCTTGGCTTAGGCTAAGGGTAGGTCACCCTTAGGCTTAGGCTAAGGCACCACTAGGCTTAGGCTAGGGCACCCCTAGGCTTAGGCTAGGGCACCCCTAGGCTTAGACTAAGGCTAGGTCACCCCTAGGCTTTGGCTAAGGCACCACTAGGCTTAGGCTATTGCACCCCTAGTTTTAGGCTAGGGCACCCCTAGGCTTAGGCTAAAGCTAGGTCACCCCTAGGCTTAGGCTAAGGCACCACTAGGCTTAGGCTAGGGCACCCCTAGGCTTAGGCTAGGGCACTCCTAGGCTTAGGCTAGGGCACCCCTAGGCTAAGGCTAGGGCACCCCTAGGCTGAGGCTAGGGCACCCCTAAGCTTAAGCTAGGGCACCCTTAGGCGTAGGCTAGGGCACCCCTAGGATTAGGCTAAGGCTAGGGCTCCCCAAGCCTAACCCAAGGGCAACCCTAGGCTTACGCTAGGGGACCCCTAGGCTTAGGCTAGGGCACCCCTAATTTAGGCTAGGGCACCCCTAGTCTTAGGCTAGGGCACCCCTAGGCTGAGGCTAGGGCACCCATAGGCTTAGGCTAACGCTAGGTCTCCCCTACCTAAGGCTAGGGCACCCCTAGGCTTAGGCTAGGGCACCCTTAGGCTAAGGCTAGGGCACCCCTAAACTTAGGCTAGGGCACCCCTAGGCTTAGGCGAGGGCACCCGTAAGCGTAGGCTAGGGCACCCCTAGGCTTAGGTTAGGGCACCCCTAGGCTTAGGCTAGGCCACGCCTAGGCTTAGGCTAGGGCACCCCTAGGCTTAGGCTAGGGCACGCCTAGGCTTAGGCTAGGGCACCCCTAGGCTTAGGCTAAGGCTAGGGCTCCTCTAGCCTAGGGCTATGGCACCCCTAGGCTTAGGCTAGGGCACCCCTAGGCTTAGGCTAGGGCACCCTTAGGCTTAGGCTAGGGCAACCCTATGCTTAGGCTAGGGCAGCCATAGGCTTAGGCTAAGGCTAGGGCTCCTCTATCCTAAATCCTGGGCACCCCTAGGCTTAGGCTAGGGCACCCGTAGGCTTAGGCTAGGGCACCCCTAGGCTTAGGTTAGGGCAACCCTAGGCTTAGGCTAGGGCACCCCTAGGCTTAGGCTAGGGCAACCCTAGGCTTAGGCTAGGGCAGCCATAGGCTTAGGCTAAGGCTAGGGCTCCTCTATCCTAAACCTGGGCACCCCTAGGCTTAGGCTAGTGCAGCCCTAGGCTTAGGCTAGGGCACCCCTAGGCTTAGGCTAGGCCAGACATAGGCATAGGCTAAGGCTAGGGCTCCTCTATCCTAAGGCTTGGGCACCCCTAGCCTAAGGATTGCGCACCCCTAGGCTTAGGCTCAGGCACCCCTAGGCTTAGGCTCAGGCACCCCTAGGCTTAGGCTAGGGCACCGCTAGGCATAGGCTAGTGCACCCCTAGGCTTAGGCTTAGGCTAGGGCTCAGCTAACCTAAGGCTAGGGCACGCCTAGGCTTAGGCTAGGGCACCCCTAGACTTAGGCTAAGGCTAGTGCTCCCCTAGCCTAAGGCTAGGGCACCCCTAGGCTTAGGCTAGGGCTCCCCTAGGCTTAGGCTAGGGCAACCCTAGTCTTAGGCTAGGGCCTCCATAGGCTTAGGCTAAGGCTAGGGCTCCTCTATCCTAAGTCCTGGGCACCCCTAGGCTTAGGCTAGGGCACACCTAGGCTTAGGCTAGGGCACCCCTAGGCTTAGTTTAGGGCAACCCTAGGCTTAGGCTAGGCCAGCCATCGGCTTAGGCTAAGGCTAGAACTCCTCTATCCTAAGTCCTGGGCACACCTAGGCTTAGGCTAGGGCACCCCTAGGCTTAGGCTAGGGCACCCCTAGGCTTAGGCTAGGCCAGCCATAGGCTTAGGCCAAGGCTAGGGCTCCTCTATCCTAAGGCTTGGGCACCCCTAGCCTAAGGATTGGGCACCCCTAGGCTTAGGCTCGGGCACCCCTAGGCTTAGGCTAGGGCACCGCTAGGCTTAGGCTAGTGCACCCCTAGGCTTAGGCTTAGGCTAGGGCTCAGCTAGCCTAAGGCTAGGGCCAGCCTAGGCTTAGGCTAGGGCACCCCTAAGTTTAGGCTAGGGCACGCCTAGGCTTAGGCTAGGGCACCCCTAGGCTTAGGCTAAGACTAGTGCTCCTGTAGCCTATGGCTAGGGCACCCCTAGGCTTAGGCTAGGGCACCCCTAGTCTTAGGCTAGGGCAACCCTAGGCTTAGACTAGGGCAGCCATAGGCTTAGGCTAAGGCTAGGGCTCCTCTATCCTAAGTCCTTGGCACCCCTAGGCTTAGGTTAGGGCACCCGTAGGCTTAGGCTAGGGCACCCCTAGGCTTAGGTTAGGGCAACCCTAGGCTTAGGCTAGGCCAGCCATAGGCTTAGGCTAAGGCTAGGGATCCTCTATCCTAAGGACTGGGCACCCCTAGCCTAAGGGGATTGGGCACCCCTAGGCTTAGGCTAGGGCACCCCTAGGCTTAGGCTAGGGCACCGCTAGGCTTAGGCTAAGGCTAGAGCTCCCCAAGCCTAAGGCTAGGGCACCCCTAGGCTTAGGCTAGGGCACGCCTAGGCTTAGGCTAGGGCACCCCTAGGCTTAGGCTAAACTAGTGCTCCCCTAGCCTAAGGCTAGGGCACCCCTAGGCTTAGGCTAGGGCACGCCTAGGCTTAGGCTAGGGCACCCCTAGGCTTAGGCTAGGGCACCCCTAGGCTTAGGCTAAGGCTAGGGGACCCCTAGGCTTAGGCTAAGGAACCCCTTGGCTTAGGCTAAGGGTAGGTCACCCTTAGGCTTAGGCTAAGGCACCACTAGGCTTAGGCTAGGGCACCCCTAGGCTTAGGCTAGGGCACCCCTAGGCTTACGCTAAGGCTAGGTCACCCCTAGGCTTAGGCTAAGGCACCACTAGGCTTAGGCTAGGGCACCCCTAGGCTTAGGCTAGGGCACTCCTAGGCTTAGGCTAGGGCACCCCTAGGCTGAGGCTAGGGCACCCCTAGGCTGAGGCTAGGGCACCCCTAGGCTGAGGCTAGGGCACCCCTAAGCTTAAGCTAGGGCACCCCTAGGCGTAGGCTAGGGCACCCCTAGGCTTAGGCTAAGGCTAGGGCTCCCCTAGCCTAACCCTAGGGCAACCCTAGGCTTACGCTAGGGGACCCCTAGGCTTAGGCTAGGGCACCCCTAACTTAGGCTAGGGCACCCCTAGGCTTAGGGTAGGGCACCCGTAGGCTGAGGCTAGGGCACCCATAGGCTTAGGGTAACGCTAGGTCTCCCCTACCTAAGGCTAGGGCACCCCTAGGCTTAGGCTAGGGCACCCATAGGGTAAGGCAAGGGCACCCCTAAACTTAGGCTAGGGCACCCCTAGGCTTAGGCTAGGGCACCCATAAGTGTATGCTAGGGCACCCCTAGGCTTAGGTGAGGGCACCCCTAGGCTTAGGCTAGGGCACGCCTAGGCTTAGGCTAGGGCACCCCTAGGCTTAGGCTAGGGCACCACTAGGCTTAGGCTAGGGCACCCCTAAGCTTAGGCTAAGGCTAGGGCTCCTCTAGCCTAAGGTTATGGCACCCCTAGGCTTAGGCTAGGGCACCCCTCGGCTTAGGCTATGGCACCACTAGGCTTAGGCAAGGGCACCCCTAGGCTTTGGCTTAGGGTAGGGCTCAGCTTGCCTAATGCTAGGGCAAGCCTAGGTTTAGGCTAGGGCACCCCTAGGCTTAGGGTAGGGCACCCCTAGGCTTAGGGTATGGCACCCCTCGACTTAGGCTAGGGCACACCTAGGCTTAGGCTAGGGCACCCCTAGGCTTAGGCTAGGGCACCCCTAGGCTTAGGTTAGGGCACCCCTAGGCTTATGCTAGGACACCCCTAGGCTTAGGCTAGGACATCCCTAGGCTTAGGCTAAGACTATGGCTCCCCTAGCCTAAGGCTAGGGCACCCCTAGGCTTAGGCTAGGGAACCCCTATGCTTGGGCTAGGGCACCCCTAGGCTTAGGCTTAGGCTAGGGCTCAGCTAGCCTGAGGCTAGGGCAAGCCTAGGCTTAGGCTAGGGCACCCCTAGGCTTAGGGTAGGGCACCCCTTGGCTTAGGCTAGGGCACGCCTAGGCTTAGGGTAAGGCTAGTGCTCCCCTAGCCTAAGGCTATGTCACCCCTAGGGTTGGTTAGGGTACCCCTAGGCTTAGGCTGGGGCAACCCTAGGCTTAGGCTAGTGCAGCCATAGGCTTAGGCTAAGGCTAGGGCTCCTCTATCCTAAGGCCTGTGCACCCCTAGCCTAAGGCTAGGGCTCCTCTAGGCCTAGGCTAAGGCACCCCTAAGCTTATGCTAGGGCACCGCTAGGCTTAGGCTAGGGCACCCCTAGGCTTAGGCTTAGGCTAGGGCTTAGCTAGCCTAAGGCTAGGGCAAGCCTAGGCTTAGGCTAGGGCACCCCTAGGCTTAGGGTAGGGCACCCTAGGCTTAGACTAGGGCACGCCTAGGCTTAGGCTAGGGCACCCCAAGGCTTAGGCTAAGGCTAGTGCTCCCCTAGCCTAAGGCTAAGGCACCCCTAGGGTTAGGCTAGGGCACCCCTAGGCTTGGTCTAGGGCAACCCTATGCTTAGGCTAGGGCAGCCATAGGCTTAGGCTAAGGCTAGGGCTCCTCTATCCTAAGGCCTGGGGACCCCTAGGCTTAGGCTAGGTCACCCTTAGGCTTAGGCTAGGGCACCCCTAGGCTTAGGCTAGGGCACCCCTAGGCTTAGGCTAGGGCACCCTTAGGCTTAGTCTAAGGCTAGGTCACCCTAGGCTTAGGCTAAGGCACCACTAGGCTTAGGCTAGGGCACCCCTAGGCTTAGGCTAGGGCACTCCTAGGCTTAGGCTAGGGCACCCCTAGGCTGATGCTAGGGCACCCATAGACTTAGGCTAAGGCTAGGGCTCCCCTAGCCTAAGGCTAGGGCACCCGTAGGCTTAGGCTAGGGCACCCCTAGGCTTAAGCTAGGGCACCCCTAGGCTTAGGCTAAGGCTAGGGCTCCCCTAGCCTAAACCTAGGGCACCCCTAGGCTTAGGCTAGGGCACCCCTAGGCTTAGGCTAGGGCACCCCTAGGCTTAGGATAGGGCACCCCTACACTTGGGCTAGGGCACCCCTAGGCTTTGGCTAAGGCTAGGTATCCCCTAGCATAAGGCTAGGGCATCCCTAGGCTTAGGCTAGGGCACCCCTAGGCTTAGGATAAAGCTAGGGCTCCCCTAGCCTAAGGCTAGAGCACCCCTAGGCTTAGGCTAGGGCACCCCTAGGCTTAGGCTGGGGCACCCATAGGCTTAGGCTTTGGCTAGGGCTCGCCTAGCCTAAGGCTAGGGAACCCCTAAGCTTAGGCTAGGGCACCCCTAGGCTTAGGCTAGGGCACCCCTATGCTTGGCTAGGTCACCCCTAGGCTTAGGCTAAGGCTTGGGCTCCCCTAGCCTAAGGACAGGGCATCCCTAGGCTTAGGCTAGGGCACCCGTAGGCTTAGGCTAGGGCACCCCTAGGCTTAGGTTAGGGCAACCCTAGGCTTAGGCTAGGCCAGCCATAGGCTTAGGCTAAGGCTAGGGATCCTCTGTCCTAAGGACTGGGCACCCCTAGACTAAGGATTGGGCACCCCTAGGCTTAGGCTAGGGCACGCCTAGGCTTAGGCTAGGGCACCCCTAGGCTTAGGCTAAGCTAGTGCTCCCCTAGCCTAAGGCTAGGGCACCCCTAGGCTTAGGCTAGGGCACGCCTAGGCTTAGGCTAGGGCACCCCTAGGCTTAGGCTAAGCTAGTGCTCCCCTAGCCTAAGGTTAGGGCACCCCTAGGCTTAGGCTAGGGCACCCCTAGGCTTAGGCTAGGGCACCCCTAGACTTAGGCTAGGGCAGCCATAGGCTTAGGCTAAGGCTAGGGCTCCTCTATCCTAAGTCCTGGGCACCCCTAGGCTTAGGCTAGGGCACCCCTAGGCTTAGGCTAGGGCACCCCTAGGCTTAGGCTAGGGCACCCCTAGGCTTAGGCTAGGGCACCCCTAGGCTTAGGCTAGGGCACCCCTAGGCTTAGGCTAAGGCTAGGGGACCCCTAGGCTTAGGCTAAGGCACCCCTTGGCTTAGGCTAAGGGTAGGTCACCCTTAGGCTTAGGCTAAGGCACCACTAGGCTTAGGCTAGGGCACCCCTAGGCTTAGGCTAGGGCACCCCTAGGCTTAGACTAAGGCTAGGTCACCCCTAGGCTTTGGCTAAGGCACCACTAGGCTTAGGCTATTGCACCCCTAGTTTTAGGCTAGGGCACCCCTAGGCTTAGGCTAAAGCTAGGTCACCCCTAGGCTTAGGCTAAGGCACCACTAGGCTTAGGCTAGGGCACCCCTAGGCTTAGGCTAGGGCACTCCTAGGCTTAGGCTAGGGCACCCCTAGGCTAAGGCTAGGGCACCCCTAGGCTGAGGCTAGGGCACCCCTAAGCTTAAGCTAGGGCACCCTTAGGCGTAGGCTAGGGCACCCCTAGGATTAGGCTAAGGCTAGGGCTCCCCAAGCCTAACCCAAGGGCAACCCTAGGCTTACGCTAGGGGACCCCTAGGCTTAGGCTAGGGCACCCCTAATTTAGGCTAGGGCACCCCTAGTCTTAGGCTAGGGCACCCCTAGGCTTAGGCTAGGGCTCCCCTAGGCTGAGGCTAGGGCACCCATAGGCTTAGGCTAACGCTAGGTCTCCCCTACCTAAGGCTAGGGCACCCCTAGGCTTAGGCTAGGGCACCCTTAGGCTAAGGCTAGGGCACCCCTAAACTTAGGCTAGGGCACCCCTAGGCTTAGGCGAGGGCACCCGTAAGCGTAGGCTAGGGCACCCCTAGGCTTAGGTTAGGGCACCCCTAGGCTTAGGCTAGGCCACGCCTAGGCTTAGGCTAGGGCACCCCTAGGCTTAGGCTAGGGCACGCCTAGGCTTAGGCTAGGGCACCCCTAGGCTTAGGCTAAGGCTAGGGCTCCTCTAGCCTAGGGCTATGGCACCCCTAGGCTTAGGCTAGGGCACCCCTAGGCTTAGGCTAGGGCACCCTTAGGCTTAGGCTAGGGCAACCCTATGCTTAGGCTAGGGCAGCCATAGGCTTAGGCTAAGGCTAGGGCTCCTCTATCCTAAATCCTGGGCACCCCTAGGCTTAGGCTAGGGCACCCGTAGGCTTAGGCTAGGGCACCCCTAGGCTTAGGTTAGGGCAACCCTAGGCTTAGGCTAGGGCACCCCTAGGCTTAGGCTAGGGCAACCCTAGGCTTAGGCTAGGGCAGCCATAGGCTTAGGCTAAGGCTAGGGCTCCTCTATCCTAAACCTGGGCACCCCTAGGCTTAGGCTAGGGCAGCCCTAGGCTTAGGCTAGGGCACCCCTAGGCTTAGGCTAGGCCAGACATAGGCATAGGCTAAGGCTAGGGCTCCTCTATCCTAAGGCTTGGGCACCCCTAGCCTAAGGATTGCGCACCCCTAGGCTTAGGCTCAGGCACCCCTAGGCTTAGGCTCAGGCACCCCTAGGCTTAGGCTAGGGCACCGCTAGGCATAGGCTAGTGCACCCCTAGGCTTAGGCTTAGGCTAGGGCTCAGCTAACCTAAGGCTAGGGCACGCCTAGGCTTAGGCTAGGGCACCCCTAGACTTAGGCTAAGGCTAGTGCTCCCCTAGCCTAAGGCTAGGGCACCCCTAGGCTTAGGCTAGGGCTCCCCTAGGCTTAGGCTAGGGCAACCCTAGTCTTAGGCTAGGGCCTCCATAGGCTTAGGCTAAGGCTAGGGCTCCTCTATCCTAAGTCCTGGGCACCCCTAGGCTTAGGCTAGGGCACACCTAGGCTTAGGCTAGGGCACCCCTAGGCTTAGTTTAGGGCAACCCTAGGCTTAGGCTAGGCCAGCCATCGGCTTAGGCTAAGGCTAGAACTCCTCTATCCTAAGTCCTGGGCACACCTAGGCTTAGGCTAGGGCACCCCTAGGCTTAGGCTAGGGCACCCCTAGGCTTAGGCTAGGCCAGCCATAGGCTTAGGCCAAGGCTAGGGCTCCTCTATCCTAAGGCTTGGGCACCCCTAGCCTAAGGATTGGGCACCCCTAGGCTTAGGCTCGGGCACCCCTAGGCTTAGGCTAGGGCACCGCTAGGCTTAGGCTAGTGCACCCCTAGGCTTAGGCTTAGGCTAGGGCTCAGCTAGCCTAAGGCTAGGGCCAGCCTAGGCTTAGGCTAGGGCACCCCTAAGTTTAGGCTAGGGCACGCCTAGGCTTAGGCTAGGGCACCCCTAGGCTTAGGCTAAGACTAGTGCTCCTGTAGCCTATGGCTAGGGCACCCCTAGGCTTAGGCTAGGGCACCCCTAGTCTTAGGCTAGGGCAACCCTAGGCTTAGACTAGGGCAGCCATAGGCTTAGGCTAAGGCTAGGGC
Organism: Tenrec ecaudatus; assembly: GCF_050624435.1. Classification (NCBI taxonomy): domain Eukaryota; kingdom Metazoa; phylum Chordata; class Mammalia; order Afrosoricida; family Tenrecidae; genus Tenrec; species Tenrec ecaudatus. The sequence goes on from NW_027458808.1 coordinate 359,893, forward strand.
TCCTCTATCCTAAGTCCTTGGCACCCCTAGGCTTAGGTTAGGGCACCCGTAGGCTTAGGCTAGGGCACCCCTAGGCTTAGGTTAGGGCAACCCTAGGCTTAGGCTAGGCCAGCCATAGGCTTAGGCTAAGGCTAGGGATCCTCTATCCTAAGGACTGGGCACCCCTAGCCTAAGGGGATTGGGTACCCCTAGGCTTAGGCTAGGGCACCCCTAGGCTTAGGCTAGGGCACCGCTAGGCTTAGGCTAAGGCTAGAGCTCCCCAAGCCTAAGGCTAGGGCACCCCTAGGCTTAGGCTAGGGCACGCCTAGGCTTAGGCTAGGGCACCCCTAGGCTTAGGCTAAACTAGTGCTCCCCTAGCCTAAGGCTAGGGCACCCCTAGGCTTAGGCTAGGGCACCCCTAGGCTTAGCCTAGGGCAACCCTAGGCTTAGGCTAGGGCAGCCATAGGCTAAGGCTAAGGCTAGGGCTCCTCTATCCTAAGTCCTGGGCACCCCTAGGCTTAGGCTAGGTCACCCCTAGGCTTAGGCTAGGGCACCCCTAGGCTTAGGCTAGGGCACCCCTAGGCTTAGGCTAAGGCTAGGTCACCCCTAGGCTTAGGCTAAGGCACCACTAGGCTTAGGCTAGGGCACCCCTAGGCTTAGGCTAGGGCACTCCTAGGCTTAGGCTAGGGCACCCCTAGGCTGAGGCTAGGGCACCCCTAGGCTGAGGCTAGGGCACCCCTAAGCTTAAGCTAGGGCACCCCTTGGCGTAGGCTAGGGCACCCCTAGGCTTAGGCTAAGGCTAGGGCTCCCCTAGCCTAACCCTAGGGCAACCCTAGGCTTACGCTAGGGGACCCCTAGGCTTAGGCTAGGGTACCCCTAACTTAGGCTAGGGCAGCCCTAGTCTTAGGCTAGGGCACCCCTAGGCTTAGGTTAGGGCACCCCTAGGCTGAGGCTAGGGCACCCTTAGGCTTAGGCTAACGCTAGGTCTCCCCTACCTAAGGCTAGTGCACCCCTAGGCTTAGGCTAGGGCACCCTTAGGCTAAGGCTAGGGCACCCCTAAACTTAGGCTAGGGCACGCCTAGGCTTAGGCTAGGGCACCCATAAGCGTAGGCTAGGGCACCCCTAGGCTTAGGTTAGGGCACCCCTAGGCTTAGGCTAGAGCACGCCTAGGCTTAGGCTAGGGCACCCCTAGGCTTAGGCTAGGGCACGCCTAGGCTTAGGCTAGGGCACCCCTAGGCTTAGGCTAGGGCACGCCTAGGCTTAGGCTAGGGCACCCCTAGGCTTAGGCTAAGGCTAGGGCTCCTCTAGCCTAGGGCTATGGCACCCCTAGGCTTAGGCTAGAGCACCCCTAGGCTTAGGCTAGGGCACCCCTAGGCTTAGGCTAGGGCAACCCTAGGCTTAGGCTAGGGCAGCCATAGGCTTAGGCTAAGGCTAGGGCTCCTCTATCCTAAATCCTGGGCACCCCTAGGCTTAGGCTAGGGCACCCGTAGGCTTAGGCTAGGGCACCCCTAGGCTTAGGTTAGGGCAACCCTAAGCTTAGGCTAGGCCAGCCATAGGCTTAGGCTAAGGCTAGGGATCCTCTATCCTAAGGACTGGGCACCCCTAGACTAAGGATTGGGCACCCTTGGCTTAGGCTAGGGCACCCCTAGGCTTAGGCTAGGGCACCGCTAGGCTTAGGCTAAGGCTAGTGCTCCCCTAGCCTAAGGCTAGGCACCCCTAGGCTTAGGCTAGGGCACGCCTAGGCTTAGGCTAGGGCACCCCTAGGCTTAGGCTAAGCTAGTGCTCCCCTAGCCTAAGGTTAGGGCACCCCTAGGCTTAGGCTAGGGCACCCCTAGGCTTAGGTTAGGGCACCCCTAGACTTAGGCTAGGGCAGCCATAGGCTTAGGCTAAGGCTAGGGCTCCTCTATCCTAAGTCCTGGGCACCCCTAGGCTTAGGTTAGGGCACCCCTAGGCTTAGGCTAGGGCACCCCTAGGCTTAGGCTAGGGCACCCCTAGGCTTAGGCTAGGGCACCCCTAGGCTTAGGCTAAGGCTAGGGGACCCCTAGGCTTAGGCTAAGGCACCCCTTGGCTTAGGCTAAGGGTAGGTCACCCTTAGGTTTAGGCTAAGGCACCACTAGGCTTAGGCTAGGGCACCCCTAGGCTTAGGCTAGGGCACCCCTAGGCTTAGGCTAAGTCTAGGTCACCCCTAGGCTTAGGCTAAGGCACCACTAGGCTTAGGCTAGGGCACCCCTAGGCTTAGGCTAGGGCACTCCTAGGCTTAGGCTAGGGCACCCCTAGGCTGAGGCTAGGGCACCCCTAGGCTGAGGCTAGGGCACCCCTAGGCTTACGCTAAGGCTAGGTCACCCCTAGGCTTAGGCTAAGGCACCACTAGGCTTAGGCTAGGGCACCCCTAGGCTTAGGCCAGGGCACTCCTAGGCTTAGGCTAGGGCACCCCTAGGCTGAGGCTAGGGCACCCCTAGGCTGAGGCTAGGGCACCACTAGGCTGAGGCTAGGGCACCCCTAAGCTTAAGCTAGTGCACCCCTAGGCATAGGCTAGGGCACCCCTAGGCTTAGGCTAAGGCTAGGGCTCCCCTTGCCTAACCCTAGGGCAACCCTAGGCTTACGCTAGGGGACCCCTAGGCTTAGGCTAGGGCACCCCTAACTTAGGCTAGGGCACCCCTAGTCTTAGGCTAGGGCACCCCAAGGCTTAGGCTAGGGCGCCCCTAGGCTTAGGCTAGCGCACCCGTAGGCTGAGGCTAGGGCACCCATAGGCTTAGGGTAACGCTAGGTCTCCCCTACCTAAGGCTAGGGCACCCCTAGGCTTATGCTAGGGCACCCATAGGGTAAGGCAAGGGCACCCCTAAACTTAGGCTAGGGCACCCATAAGCGTAGGCTAGGGCACCCCTAGGCTTAGGTGAGGCCACCCATAGGCTTAGGCTAGGGCACGCCTAGGCTTAGGCTAGGGCACCCCTAGGCTTAGGCTAGGGAACCACTAGGCTTAGGCTAGGGCACCCCTAAGCTTAGGCTAAGGCTAGGGCTCCTCTAGCCTAAGGTTATGGCACCCCTAGGCTTAGGCTAGGGCACCCCTCGGCTTAGGCTATGGCACCACTAGGCTTAGGCAAGGGCACCCCTAGGCTTTGGCTTAGGGTAGGTCTCAGCTTGCCTAATGCTAGGGCAAGCCTAGGTTTAGGCTAGGGAACCCCTAGGCTTAGGGTAGGGCACCCCTAGGCTTAGGGTATGGCACCCCTCGGCTTAGGCTAGGGAACACCTAGGCTTAGGCTAGGGCACCCCTAGGCTTAGGCTAGGGCACCCCTAGGCTTAGGTTAGGGCACCCCTAGGCTTAGGCTAGGACATCCCTAGGCTTAGGCTAAGGCTATGGCTCCCCTAGCCTAAGGCTAGGGCACCCCTAGGCTTAGGCTAGGGAACCCCTATGCTTGGGCTAGGGCACCCCTAGGCTTAGGCTTAGGCTAGGGCTCAGCTAGCCTGAGGCTAGGGCAAGCATAGGCTTAGGCTAGGGCACCCCAAGGCTTAGGGTAGGGCACCCCTTGGCTTAGGCTAGGGCACGCCTAGGCTTAGGCTAGGGCACCCCTATGCTTAGGGTAAGGCTAGTGCTCCCCTAGCCTAAGGCTATGTCACCCCTAGGGTTAGGTTAGGGCACCCCTAGGCTTAGGCTGGGGCAACCCTAGGCTTAGGCTAGTGCAGCCATAGGCTTAGGCTAAGGCTAGGGCTCCTCTATCCTAAGGCCTGGGCACCCCTAGGCTTAGGCGAGGACACCCCTATTCTTACGCGAGGGCACCCCTAGCCTAAGGCTAGGGCTCCTCTAGGCCTAGGCTAAGGCACCCCTAAGCTTATGCTAGGGCACCGCTAGGCTTAGGCTAGGGCACCCCTAGGCTTAGGCTTAGGCTAGGGCTTAGCTAGCCTAAGGCTAGGGCAAGCCTAGGCTTAGGCTAGGGCACCCCTAGGCTTAGGGTAGGGCGCCCTAGGCTTAGACTAGGGCACGCCTAGGCTTAGGCTAGGGCACCCCAAGGCTTAGGCTAAGGCTAGTGCTCCCCTAGCCTAAGGCTAAGGCACCCCTAGGGTTAGGCTAGGGCACCCCTAGGCTTGGTCTAGGGCAACCCTATGCTTAGGCTAGGGCAGCCATAGGCTTAGGCTAAGGCTAGGGCTCCTCTATCCTAAGGCCTGGGGACCCCTAGGCTTAGGCTATGTCACCCTTAGGCTTAGGCTAAGGCACCCCTAGGCTTAGGCTAGGGCACCCCTAGGCTTAGGCTAGGGCACCCTTAGGCTTAGGCTAAGGCTAGGTCACCCCTAGGCTTAGGCTAAGGCACCCCTAGGCTTAGGCTAGGGCACCCCTAGGCTTAGGCTAGGGCACCCCTAGGCTTAGCCTAGGGCAACCCTAGGCTTAGGCTAGGGCAGCCATAGGCTAAGGCTAAGGCTAGGGCTCCTCTATCCTAAGTCCTGGGCACCCCTAGGCTTAGGCTAGGTCACCCCTAGGCTTAGGCTAGGGCACCCCTAGGCTTAGGCTAGGGCACCCCTAGGCTTAGGCTAGGGCACCCCTAGGCTTAGGCTAGGGCACCCCTAGGCTTAGGCTAAGGCTAGGGGACCCCTAGGCTTAGGCTAAGGCACCTCTTGGCTTAGGCTAAGGGTAGGTCACCCCTAGGCTTAGGCTAAGGCACCACTAGGCTTAGGCTAGGGCACCCCTAGGCTTAGGCTAGGGCACCTCTAGGCTTAGGCTGAGGCTAGGTCACCCCTAGGCTTAGGCTAAGGAACCACTAGGCTTAGGCTAGGGCACCCCTAGGCTTAGGCTAGGGCACTCCTAGGCTTAGGCTAGGGCACCCCTAGGCTGAGGCTAGGGCAGCCCTAGCCTGAGGCTAGGGCACCCCTAAGCTTAAGCTAGGGCACCCCTAGGCGTAGGCTAGGGCACCCCTAGGCTTAGGCTAAGGCTAGGGCTCCCCTAGCCTAACCCTAGGGCAACCCTAGGCTTACGCTAGGGGACCCCTAGGCTTAGGCTAGGGTACCCCTAACTTAGGCTAGGGCACCCCTAGTCTTAGGCTAGGGCACCCCTAGGCTTAGGCTAGGGCACCCCTAGGCTGAGGCTAGGGCACCCATAGGCTTAGGCTAACGCTAGGTCTCCCCTACCTAAGGCTAGGGCACCCCTAGGCTTAGGCTAGGGCACCCTTAGGCTAAGGCTAGGGCACCCCTAAACTTAGGCTAGGGCACGCCTAGGCTTAGGCTAGGGCACCCATAAGCGTAGGCTAGGGCACCCCTAGGCTTAGGTTAGGGCACCCCTAGGCTTATGGTAGAGCACGCCTAGGCTTAGGCTAGGGCACCCCTAGGCTTAGGCTAGGGCACGCCTAGGCTTAGGCTAGGGCACCCCTAGGCTTAGGCTAGGGCACGCCTAGGCTTAGGCTAGGGCACCCCTAGGCTTAGGCTAAGGCTAGGGCTCCTCTAGCCTAGGGCTATGGCACCCCTAGGCTTAGGCTAGGGCACCCCTAGGCTTAGGCTAGGGCACCCCTAGGCTTAGGCTAGGGCAACCCTAGGCTTAGGCTAGGGCAGCCATAGGCTTAGGCTAAGGCTAGGGCTCCTCTATCCTATATCCTGGGCACCCCTAGGCTTAGGCTAGGGCACCCGTAGGCTTAGGCTCGGGCACCCCTAGGCTTAGGTTAGGGCAACCCTAGGCTTAGGCTAGGCCAGCCATAGGCTTAGGCTAAGGCTAGGGATCCTCTATCCTAAGGACTGGGCACCCCTAGACTAAGGATTGGGCACCCTTGGCTTAGGCTAGGGCACCCCTAGGCTTAGGCTAGGCACCGCTAGGCTTAGGCTAAGGCTAGTGCTCCCCTAGCCTAAGGCTAGGGCACCCCTAGGCTTAGGCTAGGGCACGCCTAGGCTTAGTCTAGGGCACCCCTAGGCTTAGGCTAAGCTAGTGCTCCCCTAGCCTAAGGTTAGGGCACCCCTAGGCTTAGGCTAGGGCACCCCTAGGCTTAGGTTAGGGCACCCCTAGGCTTAGGCTAGGGCACCCCTAGGCTTAGGCTAAGGCTAGGGCTCCTCTAGCCTAGGGCTATGGCACCCCTAGGCTTAGGCTAGGGCACCCCTAGGCTTAGGCTAGGGCACCCTTAGGCTTAGGCTAGGGCAACCCTATGCTTAGGCTAGGGCAGCCATAGGCTTAGGCTAAGGCTAGGGCTCCTCTATCCTAAATCCTGGGCACCCCTAGGCTTAGGCTAGGGCACCCGTAGGCTTAGGCTAGGGCACCCCTAGGCTTAGGTTAGGGCAACCCTAGGCTTAGGCTAGGGCACCCCTAGGCTTAGGCTAGGGCAACCCTAGGCTTAGGCTAGGGCAGCCATAGGCTTAGGCTAAGGCTAGGGCTCCTCTATCCTAAACCTGGGCACCCCTAGGCTTAGGCTAGTGCAGCCCTAGGCTTAGGCTAGGGCACCCCTAGGCTTAGGCTAGGCCAGACATAGGCATAGGCTAAGGCTAGGGCTCCTCTATCCTAAGGCTTGGGCACCCCTAGCCTAAGGATTGCGCACCCCTAGGCTTAGGCTCAGGCACCCCTAGGCTTAGGCTCAGGCACCCCTAGGCTTAGGCTAGGGCACCGCTAGGCATAGGCTAGTGCACCCCTAGGCTTAGGCTTAGGCTAGGGCTCAGCTAACCTAAGGCTAGGGCACGCCTAGGCTTAGGCTAGGGCACCCCTAGACTTAGGCTAAGGCTAGTGCTCCCCTAGCCTAAGGCTAGGGCACCCCTAGGCTTAGGCTAGGGCTCCCCTAGGCTTAGGCTAGGGCAACCCTAGTCTTAGGCTAGGGCCTCCATAGGCTTAGGCTAAGGCTAGGGCTCCTCTATCCTAAGTCCTGGGCACCCCTAGGCTTAGGCTAGGGCACACCTAGGCTTAGGCTAGGGCACCCCTAGGCTTAGTTTAGGGCAACCCTAGGCTTAGGCTAGGCCAGCCATCGGCTTAGGCTAAGGCTAGAACTCCTCTATCCTAAGTCCTGGGCACACCTAGGCTTAGGCTAGGGCACCCCTAGGCTTAGGCTAGGGCACCCCTAGGCTTAGGCTAGGCCAGCCATAGGCTTAGGCCAAGGCTAGGGCTCCTCTATCCTAAGGCTTGGGCACCCCTAGCCTAAGGATTGGGCACCCCTAGGCTTAGGCTCGGGCACCCCTAGGCTTAGGCTAGGGCACCGCTAGGCTTAGGCTAGTGCACCCCTAGGCTTAGGCTTAGGCTAGGGCTCAGCTAGCCTAAGGCTAGGGCCAGCCTAGGCTTAGGCTAGGGCACCCCTAAGTTTAGGCTAGGGCACGCCTAGGCTTAGGCTAGGGCACCCCTAGGCTTAGGCTAAGACTAGTGCTCCTGTAGCCTATGGCTAGGGCACCCCTAGGCTTAGGCTAGGGCACCCCTAGTCTTAGGCTAGGGCAACCCTAGGCTTAGACTAGGGCAGCCATAGGCTTAGGCTAAGGCTAGGGCTCCTCTATCCTAAGTCCTTGGCACCCCTAGGCTTAGGTTAGGGCACCCGTAGGCTTAGGCTAGGGCACCCCTAGGCTTAGGTTAGGGCAACCCTAGGCTTAGGCTAGGCCAGCCATAGGCTTAGGCTAAGGCTAGGGATCCTCTATCCTAAGGACTGGGCACCCCTAGCCTAAGGGGATTGGGCACCCCTAGGCTTAGGCTAGGGCACCCCTAGGCTTAGGCTAAACTAGTGCTCCCCTAGCCTAAGGCTAGGGCACCCCTAGGCTTAGGCTAGGGCACGCCTAGGCTTAGGCTAGGGCACCCCTAGGCTTAGGCTAGGGCACCCCTAGGCTTAGGCTAAGGCTAGGGGACCCCTAGGCTTAGGCTAAGGAACCCCTTGGCTTAGGCTAAGGGTAGGTCACCCTTAGGCTTAGGCTAAGGCACCACTAGGCTTAGGCTAGGGCACCCCTAGGCTTAGGCTAGGGCACCCCTAGGCTTACGCTAAGGCTAGGTCACCCCTAGGCTTAGGCTAAGGCACCACTAGGCTTAGGCTAGGGCACCCCTAGGCTTAGGCTAGGGCACTCCTAGGCTTAGGCTAGGGCACCCCTAGGCTGAGGCTAGGGCACCCCTAGGCTGAGGCTAGGGCACCCCTAGGCTGAGGCTAGGGCACCCCTAAGCTTAAGCTAGGGCACCCCTAGGCGTAGGCTAGGGCACCCCTAGGCTTAGGCTAAGGCTAGGGCTCCCCTAGCCTAACCCTAGGGCAACCCTAGGCTTACGCTAGGGGACCCCTAGGCTTAGGCTAGGGCACCCCTAACTTAGGCTAGGGCACCCCTAGGCTTAGGGTAGGGCACCCGTAGGCTGAGGCTAGGGCACCCATAGGCTTAGGGTAACGCTAGGTCTCCCCTACCTAAGGCTAGGGCACCCCTAGGCTTAGGCTAGGGCACCCATAGGGTAAGGCAAGGGCACCCCTAAACTTAGGCTAGGGCACCCCTAGGCTTAGGCTAGGGCACCCATAAGTGTATGCTAGGGCACCCCTAGGCTTAGGTGAGGGCACCCCTAGGCTTAGGCTAGGGCACGCCTAGGCTTAGGCTAGGGCACCCCTAGGCTTAGGCTAGGGCACCACTAGGCTTAGGCTAGGGCACCCCTAAGCTTAGGCTAAGGCTAGGGCTCCTCTAGCCTAAGGTTATGGCACCCCTAGGCTTAGGCTAGGGCACCCCTCGGCTTAGGCTATGGCACCACTAGGCTTAGGCAAGGGCACCCCTAGGCTTTGGCTTAGGGTAGGGCTCAGCTTGCCTAATGCTAGGGCAAGCCTAGGTTTAGGCTAGGGCACCCCTAGGCTTAGGGTAGGGCACCCCTAGGCTTAGGGTATGGCACCCCTCGACTTAGGCTAGGGCACACCTAGGCTTAGGCTAGGGCACCCCTAGGCTTAGGCTAGGGCACCCCTAGGCTTAGGTTAGGGCACCCCTAGGCTTATGCTAGGACACCCCTAGGCTTAGGCTAGGACATCCCTAGGCTTAGGCTAAGACTATGGCTCCCCTAGCCTAAGGCTAGGGCACCCCTAGGCTTAGGCTAGGGAACCCCTATGCTTGGGCTAGGGCACCCCTAGGCTTAGGCTTAGGCTAGGGCTCAGCTAGCCTGAGGCTAGGGCAAGCCTAGGCTTAGGCTAGGGCACCCCTAGGCTTAGGGTAGGGCACCCCTTGGCTTAGGCTAGGGCACGCCTAGGCTTAGGGTAAGGCTAGTGCTCCCCTAGCCTAAGGCTATGTCACCCCTAGGGTTGGTTAGGGTACCCCTAGGCTTAGGCTGGGGCAACCCTAGGCTTAGGCTAGTGCAGCCATAGGCTTAGGCTAAGGCTAGGGCTCCTCTATCCTAAGGCCTGTGCACCCCTAGCCTAAGGCTAGGGCTCCTCTAGGCCTAGGCTAAGGCACCCCTAAGCTTATGCTAGGGCACCGCTAGGCTTAGGCTAGGGCACCCCTAGGCTTAGGCTTAGGGTAGGGCTTAGCTAGCCTAAGGCTAGGGCAAGCCTAGGCTTAGGCTAGGGCACCCCTAGGCTTAGGGTAGGGCACCCTAGGCTTAGACTAGGGCACGCCTAGGCTTAGGCTAGGGCACCCCAAGGCTTAGGCTAAGGCTAGTGCTCCCCTAGCCTAAGGCTAAGGCACCCCTAGGGTTAGGCTAGGGCACCCCTAGGCTTGGTCTAGGGCAACCCTATGCTTAGGCTAGGGCAGCCATAGGCTTAGGCTAAGGCTAGGGCTCCTCTATCCTAAGGCCTGGGGACCCCTAGGCTTAGGCTAGGTCACCCTTAGGCTTAGGCTAGGGCACCCCTAGGCTTAGGCTAGGGCACCCCTAGGCTTAGGCTAGGGCACCCTTAGGCTTAGTCTAAGGCTAGGTCACCCTAGGCTTAGGCTAAGGCACCACTAGGCTTAGGCTAGGGCACCCCTAGGCTTAGGCTAGGGCACTCCTAGGCTTAGGCTAGGGCACCCCTAGGCTGATGCTAGGGCACCCATAGACTTAGGCTAAGGCTAGGGCTCCCCTAGCCTAAGGCTAGGGCACCCGTAGGCTTAGGCTAGGGCACCCCTAGGCTTAAGCTAGGGCACCCCTAGGCTTAGGCTAAGGCTAGGGCTCCCCTAGCCTAAACCTAGGGCACCCCTAGGCTTAGGCTAGGGCACCCCTAGGCTTAGGCTAGGGCACCCCTAGGCTTAGGATAGGGCACCCCTACACTTGGGCTAGGGCACCCCTAGGCTTTGGCTAAGGCTAGGTATCCCCTAGCATAAGGCTAGGGCATCCCTAGGCTTAGGCTAGGGCACCCCTAGGCTTAGGATAAAGCTAGGGCTCCCCTAGCCTAAGGCTAGAGCACCCCTAGGCTTAGGCTAGGGCACCCCTAGGCTTAGGCTGGGGCACCCATAGGCTTAGGCTTTGGCTAGGGCTCGCCTAGCCTAAGGCTAGGGAACCCCTAAGCTTAGGCTAGGGCACCCCTAGGCTTAGGCTAGGGCACCCCTATGCTTGGCTAGGTCACCCCTAGGCTTAGGCTAAGGCTTGGGCTCCCCTAGCCTAAGGACAGGGCATCCCTAGGCTTAGGCTAGGGCACCCGTAGGCTTAGGCTAGGGCACCCCTAGGCTTAGGTTAGGGCAACCCTAGGCTTAGGCTAGGCCAGCCATAGGCTTAGGCTAAGGCTAGGGATCCTCTGTCCTAAGGACTGGGCACCCCTAGACTAAGGATTGGGCACCCCTAGGCTTAGGCTAGGGCACGCCTAGGCTTAGGCTAGGGCACCCCTAGGCTTAGGCTAAGCTAGTGCTCCCCTAGCCTAAGGCTAGGGCACCCCTAGGCTTAGGCTAGGGCACGCCTAGGCTTAGGCTAGGGCACCCCTAGGCTTAGGCTAAGCTAGTGCTCCCCTAGCCTAAGGTTAGGGCACCCCTAGGCTTAGGCTAGGGCACCCCTAGGCTTAGGCTAGGGCACCCCTAGACTTAGGCTAGGGCAGCCATAGGCTTAGGCTAAGGCTAGGGCTCCTCTATCCTAAGTCCTGGGCACCCCTAGGCTTAGGCTAGGGCACCCCTAGGCTTAGGCTAGGGCACCCCTAGGCTTAGGCTAGGGCACCCCTAGGCTTAGGCTAGGGCACCCCTAGGCTTAGGCTAGGGCACCCCTAGGCTTAGGCTAAGGCTAGGGGACCCCTAGGCTTAGGCTAAGGCACCCCTTGGCTTAGGCTAAGGGTAGGTCACCCTTAGGCTTAGGCTAAGGCACCACTAGGCTTAGGCTAGGGCACCCCTAGGCTTAGGCTAGGGCACCCCTAGGCTTAGACTAAGGCTAGGTCACCCCTAGGCTTTGGCTAAGGCACCACTAGGCTTAGGCTATTGCACCCCTAGTTTTAGGCTAGGGCACCCCTAGGCTTAGGCTAAAGCTAGGTCACCCCTAGGCTTAGGCTAAGGCACCACTAGGCTTAGGCTAGGGCACCCCTAGGCTTAGGCTAGGGCACTCCTAGGCTTAGGCTAGGGCACCCCTAGGCTAAGGCTAGGGCACCCCTAGGCTGAGGCTAGGGCACCCCTAAGCTTAAGCTAGGGCACCCTTAGGCGTAGGCTAGGGCACCCCTAGGATTAGGCTAAGGCTAGGGCTCCCCAAGCCTAACCCAAGGGCAACCCTAGGCTTACGCTAGGGGACCCCTAGGCTTAGGCTAGGGCACCCCTAATTTAGGCTAGGGCACCCCTAGTCTTAGGCTAGGGCACCCCTAGGCTTAGGCTAGGGCTCCCCTAGGCTGAGGCTAGGGCACCCATAGGCTTAGGCTAACGCTAGGTCTCCCCTACCTAAGGCTAGGGCACCCCTAGGCTTAGGCTAGGGCACCCTTAGGCTAAGGCTAGGGCACCCCTAAACTTAGGCTAGGGCACCCCTAGGCTTAGGCGAGGGCACCCGTAAGCGTAGGCTAGGGCACCCCTAGGCTTAGGTTAGGGCACCCCTAGGCTTAGGCTAGGCCACGCCTAGGCTTAGGCTAGGGCACCCCTAGGCTTAGGCTAGGGCACGCCTAGGCTTAGGCTAGGGCACCCCTAGGCTTAGGCTAAGGCTAGGGCTCCTCTAGCCTAGGGCTATGGCACCCCTAGGCTTAGGCTAGGGCACCCCTAGGCTTAGGCTAGGGCACCCTTAGGCTTAGGCTAGGGCAACCCTATGCTTAGGCTAGGGCAGCCATAGGCTTAGGCTAAGGCTAGGGCTCCTCTATCCTAAATCCTGGGCACCCCTAGGCTTAGGCTAGGGCACCCGTAGGCTTAGGCTAGGGCACCCCTAGGCTTAGGTTAGGGCAACCCTAGGCTTAGGCTAGGGCACCCCTAGGCTTAGGCTAGGGCAACCCTAGGCTTAGGCTAGGGCAGCCATAGGCTTAGGCTAAGGCTAGGGCTCCTCTATCCTAAACCTGGGCACCCCTAGGCTTAGGCTAGGGCAGCCCTAGGCTTAGGCTAGGGCACCCCTAGGCTTAGGCTAGGCCAGACATAGGCATAGGCTAAGGCTAGGGCTCCTCTATCCTAAGGCTTGGGCACCCCTAGCCTAAGGATTGCGCACCCCTAGGCTTAGGCTCAGGCACCCCTAGGCTTAGGCTCAGGCACCCCTAGGCTTAGGCTAGGGCACCGCTAGGCATAGGCTAGTGCACCCCTAGGCTTAGGCTTAGGCTAGGGCTCAGCTAACCTAAGGCTAGGGCACGCCTAGGCTTAGGCTAGGGCACCCCTAGACTTAGGCTAAGGCTAGTGCTCCCCTAGCCTAAGGCTAGGGCACCCCTAGGCTTAGGCTAGGGCTCCCCTAGGCTTAGGCTAGGGCAACCCTAGTCTTAGGCTAGGGCCTCCATAGGCTTAGGCTAAGGCTAGGGCTCCTCTATCCTAAGTCCTGGGCACCCCTAGGCTTAGGCTAGGGCACACCTAGGCTTAGGCTAGGGCACCCCTAGGCTTAGTTTAGGGCAACCCTAGGCTTAGGCTAGGCCAGCCATCGGCTTAGGCTAAGGCTAGAACTCCTCTATCCTAAGTCCTGGGCACACCTAGGCTTAGGCTAGGGCACCCCTAGGCTTAGGCTAGGGCACCCCTAGGCTTAGGCTAGGCCAGCCATAGGCTTAGGCCAAGGCTAGGGCTCCTCTATCCTAAGGCTTGGGCACCCCTAGCCTAAGGATTGGGCACCCCTAGGCTTAGGCTCGGGCACCCCTAGGCTTAGGCTAGGGCACCGCTAGGCTTAGGCTAGTGCACCCCTAGGCTTAGGCTTAGGCTAGGGCTCAGCTAGCCTAAGGCTAGGGCCAGCCTAGGCTTAGGCTAGGGCACCCCTAAGTTTAGGCTAGGGCACGCCTAGGCTTAGGCTAGGGCACCCCTAGGCTTAGGCTAAGACTAGTGCTCCTGTAGCCTATGGCTAGGGCACCCCTAGGCTTAGGCTAGGGCACCCCTAGTCTTAGGCTAGGGCAACCCTAGGCTTAGACTAGGGCAGCCATAGGCTTAGGCTAAGGCTAGGGCTCCTCTATCCTAAGTCCTTGGCACCCCTAGGCTTAGGTTAGGGCACCCGTAGGCTTAGGCTAGGGCACCCCTAGGCTTAGGTTAGGGCAACCCTAGGCTTAGGCTAGGCCAGCCATAGGCTTAGGCTAAGGCTAGGGATCCTCTATCCTAAGGACTGGGCACCCCTAGCCTAAGGGGATTGGGTACCCCTAGGCTTAGGCTAGGGCACCCCTAGGCTTAGGCTAGGGCACCGCTAGGCTTAGGCTAAGGCTAGAGCTCCCCAAGCCTAAGGCTAGGGCACCCCTAGGCTTAGGCTAGGGCACGCCTAGGCTTAGGCTAGGGCACCCCTAGGCTTAGGCTAAACTAGTGCTCCCCTAGCCTAAGGCTAGGGCACCCCTAGGCTTAGGCTAGGGCACCCCTAGGCTTAGCCTAGGGCAACCCTAGGCTTAGGCTAGGGCAGCCATAGGCTAAGGCTAAGGCTAGGGCTCCTCTATCCTAAGTCCTGGGCACCCCTAGGCTTAGGCTAGGTCACCCCTAGGCTTAGGCTAGGGCACCCCTAGGCTTAGGCTAGGGCACCCCTAGGCTTAGGCTAAGGCTAGGTCACCCCTAGGCTTAGGCTAAGGCACCACTAGGCTTAGGCTAGGGCACCCCTAGGCTTAGGCTAGGGCACTCCTAGGCTTAGGCTAGGGCACCCCTAGGCTGAGGCTAGGGCACCCCTAGGCTGAGGCTAGGGCACCCCTAAGCTTAAGCTAGGGCACCCCTTGGCGTAGGCTAGGGCACCCCTAGGCTTAGGCTAAGGCTAGGGCTCCCCTAGCCTAACCCTAGGGCAACCCTAGGCTTACGCTAGGGGACCCCTAGGCTTAGGCTAGGGTACCCCTAACTTAGGCTAGGGCAGCCCTAGTCTTAGGCTAGGGCACCCCTAGGCTTAGGTTAGGGCACCCCTAGGCTGAGGCTAGGGCACCCTTAGGCTTAGGCTAACGCTAGGTCTCCCCTACCTAAGGCTAGTGCACCCCTAGGCTTAGGCTAGGGCACCCTTAGGCTAAGGCTAGGGCACCCCTAAACTTAGGCTAGGGCACGCCTAGGCTTAGGCTAGGGCACCCATAAGCGTAGGCTAGGGCACCCCTAGGCTTAGGTTAGGGCACCCCTAGGCTTAGGCTAGAGCACGCCTAGGCTTAGGCTAGGGCACCCCTAGGCTTAGGCTAGGGCACGCCTAGGCTTAGGCTAGGGCACCCCTAGGCTTAGGCTAGGGCACGCCTAGGCTTAGGCTAGGGCACCCCTAGGCTTAGGCTAAGGCTAGGGCTCCTCTAGCCTAGGGCTATGGCACCCCTAGGCTTAGGCTAGAGCACCCCTAGGCTTAGGCTAGGGCACCCCTAGGCTTAGGCTAGGGCAACCCTAGGCTTAGGCTAGGGCAGCCATAGGCTTAGGCTAAGGCTAGGGCTCCTCTATCCTAAATCCTGGGCACCCCTAGGCTTAGGCTAGGGCACCCGTAGGCTTAGGCTAGGGCACCCCTAGGCTTAGGTTAGGGCAACCCTAAGCTTAGGCTAGGCCAGCCATAGGCTTAGGCTAAGGCTAGGGATCCTCTATCCTAAGGACTGGGCACCCCTAGACTAAGGATTGGGCACCCTTGGCTTAGGCTAGGGCACCCCTAGGCTTAGGCTAGGGCACCGCTAGGCTTAGGCTAAGGCTAGTGCTCCCCTAGCCTAAGGCTAGGCACCCCTAGGCTTAGGCTAGGGCACGCCTAGGCTTAGGCTAGGGCACCCCTAGGCTTAGGCTAAGCTAGTGCTCCCCTAGCCTAAGGTTAGGGCACCCCTAGGCTTAGGCTAGGGCACCCCTAGGCTTAGGTTAGGGCACCCCTAGACTTAGGCTAGGGCAGCCATAGGCTTAGGCTAAGGCTAGGGCTCCTCTATCCTAAGTCCTGGGCACCCCTAGGCTTAGGTTAGGGCACCCCTAGGCTTAGGCTAGGGCACCCCTAGGCTTAGGCTAGGGCACCCCTAGGCTTAGGCTAGGGCACCCCTAGGCTTAGGCTAAGGCTAGGGGACCCCTAGGCTTAGGCTAAGGCACCCCTTGGCTTAGGCTAAGGGTAGGTCACCCTTAGGTTTAGGCTAAGGCACCACTAGGCTTAGGCTAGGGCACCCCTAGGCTTAGGCTAGGGCACCCCTAGGCTTAGGCTAAGTCTAGGTCACCCCTAGGCTTAGGCTAAGGCACCACTAGGCTTAGGCTAGGGCACCCCTAGGCTTAGGCTAGGGCACTCCTAGGCTTAGGCTAGGGCACCCCTAGGCTGAGGCTAGGGCACCCCTAGGCTGAGGCTAGGGCACCCCTAGGCTTACGCTAAGGCTAGGTCACCCCTAGGCTTAGGCTAAGGCACCACTAGGCTTAGGCTAGGGCACCCCTAGGCTTAGGCCAGGGCACTCCTAGGCTTAGGCTAGGGCACCCCTAGGCTGAGGCTAGGGCACCCCTAGGCTGAGGCTAGGGCACCACTAGGCTGAGGCTAGGGCACCCCTAAGCTTAAGCTAGTGCACCCCTAGGCATAGGCTAGGGCACCCCTAGGCTTAGGCTAAGGCTAGGGCTCCCCTTGCCTAACCCTAGGGCAACCCTAGGCTTACGCTAGGGGACCCCTAGGCTTAGGCTAGGGCACCCCTAACTTAGGCTAGGGCACCCCTAGTCTTAGGCTAGGGCACCCCAAGGCTTAGGCTAGGGCGCCCCTAGGCTTAGGCTAGCGCACCCATAGGCTGAGGCTAGGGCACCCATAGGCTTAGGGTAACGCTAGGTCTCCCCTACCTAAGGCTAGGGCACCCCTAGGCTTATGCTAGGGCACCCATAGGGTAAGGCAAGGGCACCCCTAAACTTAGGCTAGGGCACCCATAAGCGTAGGCTAGGGCACCCCTAGGCTTAGGTGAGGCCACCCATAGGCTTAGGCTAGGGCACGCCTAGGCTTAGGCTAGGGCACCCCTAGGCTTAGGCTAGGGAACCACTAGGCTTAGGCTAGGGCACCCCTAAGCTTAGGCTAAGGCTAGGGCTCCTCTAGCCTAAGGTTATGGCACCCCTAGGCTTAGGCTAGGGCACCCCTCGGCTTAGGCTATGGCACCACTAGGCTTAGGCAAGGGCACCCCTAGGCTTTGGCTTAGGGTAGGTCTCAGCTTGCCTAATGCTAGGGCAAGCCTAGGTTTAGGCTAGGGAACCCCTAGGCTTAGGGTAGGGCACCCCTAGGCTTAGGGTATGGCACCCCTCGGCTTAGGCTAGGGAACACCTAGGCTTAGGCTAGGGCACCCCTAGGCTTAGGCTAGGGCACCCCTAGGCTTAGGTTAGGGCACCCCTAGGCTTAGGCTAGGACATCCCTAGGCTTAGGCTAAGGCTATGGCTCCCCTAGCCTAAGGCTAGGGCACCCCTAGGCTTAGGCTAGGGAACCCCTATGCTTGGGCTAGGGCACCCCTAGGCTTAGGCTTAGGCTAGGGCTCAGCTAGCCTGAGGCTAGGGCAAGCATAGGCTTAGGCTAGGGCACCCCAAGGCTTAGGGTAGGGCACCCCTTGGCTTAGGCTAGGGCACGCCTAGGCTTAGGCTAGGGCACCCCTATGCTTAGGGTAAGGCTAGTGCTCCCCTAGCCTAAGGCTATGTCACCCCTAGGGTTAGGTTAGGGCACCCCTAGGCTTAGGCTGGGGCAACCCTAGGCTTAGGCTAGTGCAGCCATAGGCTTAGGCTAAGGCTAGGGCTCCTCTATCCTAAGGCCTGGGCACCCCTAGGCTTAGGCGAGGACACCCCTATTCTTACGCGAGGGCACCCCTAGCCTAAGGCTAGGGCTCCTCTAGGCCTAGGCTAAGGCACCCCTAAGCTTATGCTAGGGCACCGCTAGGCTTAGGCTAGGGCACCCCTAGGCTTAGGCTTAGGCTAGGGCTTAGCTAGCCTAAGGCTAGGGCAAGCCTAGGCTTAGGCTAGGGCACCCCTAGGCTTAGGGTAGGGCGCCCTAGGCTTAGACTAGGGCACGCCTAGGCTTAGGCTAGGGCACCCCAAGGCTTAGGCTAAGGCTAGTGCTCCCCTAGCCTAAGGCTAAGGCACCCCTAGGGTTAGGCTAGGGCACCCCTAGGCTTGGTCTAGGGCAACCCTATGCTTAGGCTAGGGCAGCCATAGGCTTAGGCTAAGGCTAGGGCTCCTCTATCCTAAGGCCTGGGGACCCCTAGGCTTAGGCTATGTCACCCTTAGGCTTAGGCTAAGGCACCCCTAGGCTTAGGCTAGGGCACCCCTAGGCTTAGGCTAGGGCACCCTTAGGCTTAGGCTAAGGCTAGGTCACCCCTAGGCTTAGGCTAAGGCACCCCTAGGCTTAGGCTAGGGCACCCCTAGGCTTAGGCTAGGGCACCCCTAGGCTTAGCCTAGGGCAACCCTAGGCTTAGGCTAGGGCAGCCATAGGCTAAGGCTAAGGCTAGGGCTCCTCTATCCTAAGTCCTGGGCACCCCTAGGCTTAGGCTAGGTCACCCCTAGGCTTAGGCTAGGGCACCCCTAGGCTTAGGCTAGGGCACCCCTAGGCTTAGGCTAGGGCACCCCTAGGCTTAGGCTAGGGCACCCCTAGGCTTAGGCTAAGGCTAGGGGACCCCTAGGCTTAGGCTAAGGCACCTCTTGGCTTAGGCTAAGGGTAGGTCACCCCTAGGCTTAGGCTAAGGCACCACTAGGCTTAGGCTAGGGCACCCCTAGGCTTAGGCTAGGGCACCTCTAGGCTTAGGCTGAGGCTAGGTCACCCCTAGGCTTAGGCTAAGGAACCACTAGGCTTAGGCTAGGGCACCCCTAGGCTTAGGCTAGGGCACTCCTAGGCTTAGGCTAGGGCACCCCTAGGCTGAGGCTAGGGCAGCCCTAGCCTGAGGCTAGGGCACCCCTAAGCTTAAGCTAGGGCACCCCTAGGCGTAGGCTAGGGCACCCCTAGGCTTAGGCTAAGGCTAGGGCTCCCCTAGCCTAACCCTAGGGCAACCCTAGGCTTACGCTAGGGGACCCCTAGGCTTAGGCTAGGGTACCCCTAACTTAGGCTAGGGCACCCCTAGTCTTAGGCTAGGGCACCCCTAGGCTTAGGCTAGGGCACCCCTAGGCTGAGGCTAGGGCACCCATAGGCTTAGGCTAACGCTAGGTCTCCCCTACCTAAGGCTAGGGCACCCCTAGGCTTAGGCTAGGGCACCCTTAGGCTAAGGCTAGGGCACCCCTAAACTTAGGCTAGGGCACGCCTAGGCTTAGGCTAGGGCACCCATAAGCGTAGGCTAGGGCACCCCTAGGCTTAGGTTAGGGCACCCCTAGGCTTATGGTAGAGCACGCCTAGGCTTAGGCTAGGGCACCCCTAGGCTTAGGCTAGGGCACGCCTAGGCTTAGGCTAGGGCACCCCTAGGCTTAGGCTAGGGCACGCCTAGGCTTAGGCTAGGGCACCCCTAGGCTTAGGCTAAGGCTAGGGCTCCTCTAGCCTAGGGCTATGGCACCCCTAGGCTTAGGCTAGGGCACCCCTAGGCTTAGGCTAGGGCACCCCTAGGCTTAGGCTAGGGCAACCCTAGGCTTAGGCTAGGGCAGCCATAGGCTTAGGCTAAGGCTAGGGCTCCTCTATCCTATATCCTGGGCACCCCTAGGCTTAGGCTAGGGCACCCGTAGGCTTAGGCTCGGGCACCCCTAGGCTTAGGTTAGGGCAACCCTAGGCTTAGGCTAGGCCAGCCATAGGCTTAGGCTAAGGCTAGGGATCCTCTATCCTAAGGACTGGGCACCCCTAGACTAAGGATTGGGCACCCTTGGCTTAGGCTAGGGCACCCCTAGGCTTAGGCTAGGCACCGCTAGGCTTAGGCTAAGGCTAGTGCTCCCCTAGCCTAAGGCTAGGGCACCCCTAGGCTTAGGCTAGGGCACGCCTAGGCTTAGTCTAGGGCACCCCTAGGCTTAGGCTAAGCTAGTGCTCCCCTAGCCTAAGGTTAGGGCACCCCTAGGCTTAGGCTAGGGCACCCCTAGGCTTAGGTTAGGGCACCCCTAGACTTAGGCTAGGGCAGCCATAGGCTTAGGCTAAGGCTAGGGCTCCTCTATCCTAAGTCCTGGGCACCCCTAGGCTTAGGTTAGGGCACCCCTAGGCTTAGGCTAGGGCACCCCTAGGCTTAGACTAGGGCACCCCTAGGCTTAGGCTAGGGCACCCCTAGGCTTAGGCTAGGGCACCCCTAGGCTTAGGCTAAGGCTAGGGGACCCCTAGGCTTAGGCTAAGGCACCCCTTGGCTTAGGCTAAGGGTAGCTCACCCTTACGCTTAGGCTAAGGCACCACTAGGCTTAGGCTAGGGCACCCCTAGGCTTAGGCTAGGGCACCCCTAGGCTTAGGCTAAGGCTAGGTCACCCCTAGTCTTAGGCTAAGGCACCACTAGGCTTAGGCTAGGGCACCCCTAGGCTTAGGCTAGGGCACTCCTAGGCTTAGGCTAGGGCACCCCTAGGCTGAGGCTAGGGCACCCCTAGGCTGAGGCTAGGGCACCCCTAAGCTTAAGCTAGGGCACCCCTAGGCGTAGGCTAGGGCACCCCTAGGATTAGGCTAAGGCTAGGGCTCCCCTAGCCTAACCCTAGGGCAACCCTAGGCTTAGGCTAAGGCTAGGGCTCCTCTAGCCTAAGGCTATGGCACCCCTAGGCTTAGGCTAGGGCACCACTAGGCTTAGGCTAGGGCACCCCTAGGCTTAGGCTAGGGCACCCCTAGGCTTAGGCTAAGGCTAGGTCACCCCTAGGCTTAGGCTAAGGCACCACTAGGCTTAGGCTAGGGCACCCCTAGGCTTAGGCTAGGGCACTCCTAGGCTTAGGCTAGGGCACCCCTAGGCTGAGGCTAGGGCACCCCTAGGCTGAGGCTAGGGCACCCCTAAGCTTAAGCTAGGGCACCCCTAGGCGTAGGCTAGGGCACCACTAGGATTAGGCTAAGGCTAGGGCTCCCCTAGCCTAACCCTAGGGCAACCCTAGGCTTAGGCTAAGGCTAGGGCTCCTCTAGCCTAAGGCTATGGCACCCCTAGGCTTAGGCTAGGGCACCCGTAGGCTTAGGCTAGGGCACCCCTAGGCTTAGGTTAGGGCAACCCTAGGCTTAGGCTAGGCCAGCCATAGGCTTAGGCTAAGGCTAGGGATCCTCTATCCTAAGGACTGGGCACCCCTAGACTAAGGATTGGGCACCCCTAGGCTTAGGCTAGGGCACCCCTAGGCTTAGGCTAGGGCACCGCTAGGCTAAGGCTAAGGCTAGTGCTCCCCTAGCCTAAGGTTAGGGCACCCTTAGGCTTAGGCTAGGGCACCCCTAGGCTTAGGCTAGGGCACGCCTAAGCTTAGGCTAGGGCACCCCTAGGCTTAGGCTAGGGCACCCCTAGGCTTAGGCTAGGGCACCCCTAGGCTTAGGCTAAGGCTAGGGGACCCCTAGGCTTAGGCTAAGGAACCCCTTGGCTTAGGCTAAGGGTAGGTCACCCTTAGGCTTAGGCTAAGGCACCACTAGGCTTAGGCTAGGGCACCCCTAGGCTTAGGCTAGGGCACCCATAAGCTTACGCTAAGGCTAGGTCACCCCTAGGCTTAGGCTAAGGCACCACTAGGCTTAGGCTAGGGCACCCCTAGGCTTAGGCTAGGGCACTCCTAGGCTTAGGCTAGGGCACCCCTAGGCTGAGGCTAGGACACCCCTAGGCTGAGGCTAGGGCACCACTAGGCTGAGGCTAGGGCACCCCTAAGCTTAAGCTAGTGCACCCCTAGGCGTAGGCTAGGGCACCCCTAGGCTTAGGCTAAGGCTAGGGCTCCCCTTGCCTAACCCTAGGGCAACCCTAGGCTTACGCTAGGGGACCCCTAGGCTTAGGCTAGGGCACCCCTAACTTAGGCTAGGGCACCCCTACTCTTAGGCTAGGGCACCCCAAGGCTTAGGCTAGGGCGCCCCTAGGCTTAGGCTAGGGCACCCGTAGGCTGAGGCTAGGGCACCCATAGGCTTAGGGTAACGCTAGGTCTCCCCTACCTAAGGCTAGGGCACCCCTAGGCTTATGCTAGGGCATCCATAGGGTAAGGCAAGGGCACCCCTAAACTTAGGCTAGGGCACCCCTAGGCTTAGGCTAGGGCACCCATAAGCGTAGGCTAGGGCACCCCTAGGCTTAGGTGAGGCCACCCATAGGCTTAGGCTAGGGCACGCCTAGGCTTAGGCTAGGGCACCCCTAGGCTTAGGCTAGGGAACCACTAGGCTTAGGCTAGGGCACCCCTAAGCTTAGGCTAAGGCTAGGGCTCCTCTAGCCTAAGGTTATGGCACCCCTAGGCTTAGGCTAGGGCACCCCTCGGCTTAGGCTATGGCACCACTAGGCTTAGGCAAGGGCACCCCTAGGCTTTGGCTTAGGGTAGGTCTCAGCTTGCCTAATGCTAGGGCAAGCCTAGGCTTAGGCTAAGGCACCTCTTGGCTTAGGCTAAGGGTAGGTCACCCCTAGGCTTAGGCTAAGGCACCACTAGGCTTAGGCTAGGGCACCCCTAGGCTTAGGCTAGGGCACCTCTAGGCTTAGGCTAAGGCTAGGTCACCCCTAGGCTTAGGCTAAGGCACCACTAGGCTTAGGCTAGGGCACCCCTAGTCTTAGGCTAGGGCACTCCTAGGCTTAGGCTAGGGCACCCCTAGGCTGAGGCTAGGGCAGCCCTAGCCTGAGGCTAGGGCACCCCTAAGCTTAAGCTAGGGCACCCCTAGGCGTAGGCTAGGGCACCCCTAGGCTTAGGCTAAGGCTAGGGCTCCCCTAGCCTAACCCTAGGGCAACCCTAGGCTTACGCTAGGGGACCCCTAGGCTTAGGCTAGGGTACCCCTAACTTAGGCTAGGGCACCCCTAGTCTTAGGCTAGGGCACCCCTAGGCTTAGGCTAGGGCACCCCTAGGCTGAGGCTAGGGCAACCATAGGCTTAGGCTAACGCTAGGTCTCCCCTACCTAAGGCTAGGGCACCCCTAGGCTTAGGCTAGGGCACCCTTAGGCTAAGGCTAGGGCACCCCTAAACTTAGGCTAGGGCACGCCTAGGCTTAGGCTAGGGCACCCATAAGCGTAGGCTAGGGCACCCCTAGGCTTAGGTTAGGGCACCCCTAGGCTTAGGCTAGAGCACGCCTAGGCTTAGGCTAGGGCACCCCTAGGCTTAGGCTAGGGCACGCCTAGGCTTAGGCTAGGGCACCCCTAGACTTAGGCTAGGGCACGCCTAGGCTTAGGCTAGGGCACCCCTAGGCTTAGGCTAAGGCTAGGGCTCCTCTAGCCTAGGGCTATGGCACCCCTAGGCTTAGGCTAGGGCACCCCTAGGCTTAGGCTAGGGCACCCCTAGGCTTAGGCTAGGGCAACCCTAGGCTTAGGCTAGGGCAGCCATAGGCTTAGGCTAAGGCTAGGGCTCCTCTATCCTAAATCCTGGGCACCCCTAGGCTTAGGCTAGGGCACCCGTAGGCTTAGGCTCGGGCACCCCTAGGCTTAGGTTAGGGCAACCCTAGGCTTAGGCTAGGCCAGCCATAGGCTTAGGCTAATGCTAGGGATCCTCTATCCTAAGGACTGGGCACCCCTAGACTAAGGATTGGGCACCCTTGGCTTAGGCTAGGGCACCCCTAGGCTTAGGCTAGGGCACCGCTAGGCTTAGGCTAAGGCTAGTGCTCCCCTAGCCTAAGGCTAGGGCACCCCTAGGCTTAGGCTAGGGCACGCCTAGGCTTAGTCTAGGGCACCCCTAGGCTTAGGCTAAGCTAGTGCTCCCCTAGCCTAAGGTTAGGGCACCCCTAGGCTTAGGCTAGGGCACCCCTAGGCTTAGGTTAGGGCACCCCTAGACTTAGGCTAGGGCAGCCATAGGCTTAGGCTAAGGCTAGGGCTCCTCTATCCTAAGTCCTGGGCACCCCTAGGCTTAGGTTAGGGCACCCCTAGGCTTAGGCTAGGGCACCCCTAGGCTTAGGCTAGGGCACCCCTAGGCTTAGGCTAGGGCACCCCTAGGCTTAGGCTAGGGCACCCCTAGGCTTAGGCTAAGGCTAGGGGACCCCTAGGCTTAGGCTAAGGCACCCCTTGGCTTAGGCTAAGGGTAGCTCACCCTTAGGCTTAGGCTAAGGCACCACTAGGCTTAGGCTAGGGCACCCCTAGGCTTAGGCTAGGGCACCCCTAGGCTTAGGCTAAGGCTAGGTCACCCCTAGGCTTAGGCTAAGGCACCACTAGGCTTAGGCTAGGGCACCCCTAGGCTTAGGCTAGGGCACTCCTAGGCTTAGGCTAGGGCACCCCTAGGCTGAGGCTAGGGCACCCCTAGGCTGAGGCTAGGGCACCCCTAAGCTTAAGCTAGGGCACCCTTAGGCGTAGGCTAGGGCACCCCTAGGATTAGGCTAAGGCTAGGGCTCCCCTAGCCTAACCCTAGGGCAACCCTAGGCTTAGGCTAAGGCTAGGGCTCCTCTAGCCTAAGGCTATGGCACCCCTAGGCTTAGGCTAGGGCACCCGTAGGCTTAGGCTAGGTCACCCCTAGGCTTAGGTTAGGGCACCCCTAGGCTTAGGCTAAGGCTAGGGCTCCCCTAGCCTAACCCTAGGGCAACCCTAGGCTTACGCTAGGGGACCCCTAGGCTTAGGCTAGGGTACCCCTAACTTAGGCTAGGGCACCCCTAGTCTTAGGCTAGGGCACCCCTAGGCTTAGGCTAGGGCACCCCTAGGCTGAGGCTAGGGCAACCATAGGCTTAGGCTAACGCTAGGTCTCCCCTACCTAAGGCTAGGGCACCCCTAGGCTTAGGCTAGGGCACCCTTAGGCTAAGGCTAGGGCACCCCTAAACTTAGGCTAGGGCACGCCTAGGCTTAGGCTAGGGCACCCATAAGCGTAGGCTAGGGCACCCCTAGGCTTAGGTTAGGGCACCCCTAGGCTTAGGCTAGAGCACGCCTAGGCTTAGGCTAGGGCACCCCTAGGCTTAGGCTAGGGCACGCCTAGGCTTAGGCTAGGGCACCCCTAGACTTAGGCTAGGGCACGCCTAGGCTTAGGCTAGGGCACCCCTAGGCTTAGGCTAAGGCTAGGGCTCCTCTAGCCTAGGGCTATGGCACCCCTAGGCTTAGGCTAGGGCACCCCTAGGCTTAGGCTAGGGCACCCCTAGGCTTAGGCTAGGGCAACCCTAGGCTTAGGCTAGGGCAGCCATAGGCTTAGGCTAAGGCTAGGGCTCCTCTATCCTAAATCCTGGGCACCCCTAGGCTTAGGCTAGGGCACCCGTAGGCTTAGGCTCGGGCACCCCTAGGCTTAGGTTAGGGCAACCCTAGGCTTAGGCTAGGCCAGCCATAGGCTTAGGCTAAGGCTAGGGATCCTCTATCCTAAGGACTGGGCACCCCTAGACTAAGGATTGGGCACCCTTGGCTTAGGCTAGGGCACCCCTAGGCTTAGGCTAGGGCACCGCTAGGCTTAGGCTAAGGCTAGTGCTCCCCTAGCCTAAGGCTAGGGCACCCCTAGGCTTAGGCTAGGGCACGCCTAGGCTTAGTCTAGGGCACCCCTAGGCTTAGGCTAAGCTAGTGCTCCCCTAGCCTAAGGTTAGGGCACCCCTAGGCTTAGGCTAGGGCACCCCTAGGCTTAGGTTAGGGCACCCCTAGACTTAGGCTAGGGCAGCCATAGGCTTAGGCTAAGGCTAGGGCTCCTCTATCCTAAGTCCTGGGCACCCCTAGGCTTAGGTTAGGGCACCCCTAGGCTTAGGCTAGGGCACCCCTAGGCTTAGGCTAGGGCACCCCTAGGCTTAGGCTAGGGCACCCCTAGGCTTAGGCTAGGGCACCCCTAGGCTTAGGCTAAGGCTAGGGGACCCCTAGGCTTAGGCTAAGGCACCCCTTGGCTTAGGCTAAGGGTAGCTCACCCTTAGGCTTAGGCTAAGGCACCACTAGGCTTAGGCTAGGGCACCCCTAGGCTTAGGCTAGGGCACCCCTAGGCTTAGGCTAAGGCTAGGTCACCCCTAGGCTTAGGCTAAGGCACCACTAGGCTTAGGCTAGGGCACCCCTAGGCTTAGGCTAGGGCACTCCTAGGCTTAGGCTAGGGCACCCCTAGGCTGAGGCTAGGGCACCCCTAGGCTGAGGCTAGGGCACCCCTAAGCTTAAGCTAGGGCACCCTTAGGCGTAGGCTAGGGCACCCCTAGGATTAGGCTAAGGCTAGGGCTCCCCTAGCCTAACCCTAGGGCAACCCTAGGCTTAGGCTAAGGCTAGGGCTCCTCTAGCCTAAGGCTATGGCACCCCTAGGCTTAGGCTAGGGCACCCGTAGGCTTAGGCTAGGTCACCCCTAGGCTTAGGTTAGGGCAACCCTAGGCTTAGGCTAGGCCAGCCATAGGGTTAGGCTAAGGCTAGGGATCCTCTATCCTAAGGACTGGGCACCCCTAGACTAAGGATTGGGCACCCCTAGGCTTAGGCTAGGGCACCCCTAGGCTTAGGCTAGGGCACCGCTAGGCTAAGGCTAAGGCTAGTGCTCCCCTAGCCTAAGGCTAGGGCACCCCTAGGCTTAGGCTAGGGCACGCCTAGGCTTAGGCTAGGGCACCCCTAGGCTTAGGCTAAGCTAGTGCTCCCCTAGCCTAAGGTTAGGGCACCCTTAGGCTTAGGCTAGAGCACCCCTAGGCTTAGGCTAGGGCACGCCTACGCTTAGGCTAGGGCACCCCTAGGCTTAGGCTAGGGCACCCCTAGGCTTAGGCTAGGGCACCCCTAGGCTTAGGCTAAGGCTAGGGGACCCCTAGGCTTAGGCTAAGGAACCCCTTGGCTTAGGCTAAGGGTAGGTCACCCTTAGGCTTAGGCTAAGGCACCACTAGGCTTAGGCTAGGGCACCCCTAGGCTTAGGCTAGGGCACCCATAAGCTTACGCTAAGGCTAGGTCACCCCTAGGCTTAGGCTAAGGCACCACTAGGCTTAGGCTAGGGCACCCCTAGGCTTAGGCTAGGGCACTCCTAGGCTTAGGCTAGGGCACCCCTAGGCTGAGGCTAGGGCACCCCTAGGCTGAGGCTAGGGCACCACTAGGCTGAGGCTAGGGCACCCCTAAGCTTAAGCTAGTGCACCCCTAGGCGTAGGCTAGGGCACCCCTAGGCTTAGGCTAAGGCTAGGGCTCCCCTTGCCTAACCCTAGGGCAACCCTAGGCTTACGCTAGGGGACCCCTAGGCTTAGGCTAGGGCACCCCTAACTTAGGCTAGGGCACCCCTAGTCTTAGGCTAGGGCACCCCAAGACTTAGGCTAGGGCGCCCCTAGGCTTAGGCTAGGGCACCCGTAGGCTGAGGCTAGGGCAGCCATAGGCTTAGGGTAACGCTAGGTCTCCCCTACCTAAGGCTAGGGCACCCCTAGGCTTATGCTAGGGCATCCATAGGGTAAGGCAAGGGCACCCCTAAACTTAGGCTAGGGCACCCCTAGGCTTAGGCTAGGGCACCCATAAGCGTAGGCTAGGGCACCCCTAGGCTTAGGTGAGGCCACCCATAGGCTTAGGCTAGGGCACGCCTAGGCTTAGGCTAGGGCACCCCTAGGCTTAGGCTAGGGAACCACTAGGCTTAGGCTAGGGCACCCCTAAGCTTAGGCTAAGGCTAGGGCTCCTCTAGCCTAAGGTTATGGCACCCCTAGGCTTAGGCTAGGGCACCCCTCGGCTTAGGCTATGGCACCACTAGGCATAGGCAAGGGCACCCCTAGGCTTTGGCTTAGGGTAGGTCTCAGCTTGCCTAATGCTAGGGCACGCCTAGGTTTAGGCTAGGGAACCCCTAGGCTTAGGGTAGGGCACCCCTAGGCTTAGGGTATGGCACCCCTCGGCTTAGGCTAGGGCACACCTAGGCTTAGGCTAGGGCACCCCTAGGCTTAGGCTAGGGCACCCCTAGGCTTAGGTTAGGGCACCCCTAGGCTTATGCTAGGACACCCCTAGGCTTAGACTAGGACATCCCTAGGCTTAGGCTAAGGCTATGGCTCCCCTAGCCTAAGGCTAGGGCACCCCTAGGCTTAGGCTAGGGAACCCCTATGCTTGGGCTAGGGCATCCCTAGGCTTAGGCTTA
Source organism: Tenrec ecaudatus (assembly GCF_050624435.1). Taxonomy (NCBI): domain Eukaryota; kingdom Metazoa; phylum Chordata; class Mammalia; order Afrosoricida; family Tenrecidae; genus Tenrec; species Tenrec ecaudatus. The sequence goes on from NW_027458808.1 coordinate 387,120, forward strand.
GGCTAGGGCTCAGCTAGCCTGAGGCTAGGGCAAGCCTAGGCTTAGGCTAGGGCACCCCAAGGCTTAGGGTAGGGCACCCCTTGGCTTAGGCTAGGGCACGCCTAGGCTTAGGCTAGGGCACCCCTATGCTTAGGGTAAGGCTAGTGCTCCCCTAGCCTAAGGCTATGTCACCCCTAGGGTTAGGTTAGGGCACCCCTAGGCTTAGGCTGGGGCAACCGTAGGCTTAGGCTAGTGCAGCCATAGGCTTAGGCTAAGGCTAGGGCTCCTCTATCCTAAGGCCTGGGCACCCCTAGGCTTAGGCGAGGACACCCCTATTCTTACGCGAGGGCACCCCTAGCGTAAGGCTAGGGTAACCCTAGGCTTAGGCTAAGGCTAGGGCTCCTCTATCCTAAGGTCTGGGCACCCCTAGCCTAAGGCTAGGGCTCCTCTAGGCCTAGGCTAAGGCACCCCTAAGCTTATGCTAGGGCACCGCTAGGCTTAGGCTAGGGCACCCCTAGGCTTAGGCTTAGGCTAGGGCTTAGCTAGCCTAAGGCTAGGGCAAGCCTAGGCTTAGGCTAGGGCACCCCTAGGCTTAGGGTAGGGCGCCCTAGGCTTAGACTAGGGCACGCCTAGGCTTAGGCTAGGGCACCCCAAGGCTTACGCTAAGGCTAGTGCTCCCCTAGCCTAAGGCTAAGGCACCCCTAGGGTTAGGCTAGGGCACCCCTAGGCTTGGTCTAGGGCAACCCTATGCTTAGGCTAGGGCAGCCATAGGCTTAGGCTAAGGCTAGGGCTCCTCTATCCTAAGGCCTGGGGACCCCTAGGCTTAGGCTAGGTCACCCTTAGGCTTAGGCTAGGGCACCCCTAGGCTTAGGCTAGGGCACCCCTAGGCTTAGGCTAGGGCACCCTTAGGCTTAGGCTAAGGCTAGGTCACCCCTAGGCTTAGGCTAAGGCACCACTAGGCTTAGGCTAGGGCACCCCTAGGCATAGGCTAGGGCACTCCTAGGCTTAGGCTAGGGCACCCCTAGGCTGATGCTAGGGCACCCATAGACTTAGGCTAAGGCTAGGGCTCCCCTAGCCTAAGGCTAGGGCACCCGTAGGCTTAGGCTAGGGCACCCCTAGGCTTAAGCTAGGGCACCCCTAGGCTTAGGCTAAGGCTAGGGCTCCCCTAGCCTAACCCTAGGGCACCCCTAGGCTTAGGCTAGGGCACCCCTAGGCTTAGGCTAGGGCACCCCTAGGCTTAGGATAGGGCACCCCTACACTTAGGCTAGGGCAACCCTAGGCTTTGGCTAAGGCTAGGTATCCCCTAGCATAAGGCTAGGGCATCCCTAGGCTTAGGCAAGGGCACCGCTAGGCTTAGGATAAAGCTAGGGCTCCCCTAGCCTAAGGCTAGAGCACCCCTAGGCTTAGGCTAGGGCACCCCTAGGCTTAGGCTGGGGCACCCATAGGCTTAGGCTTTGGCTAGGGCTCGCCTAGCCTAAGGCTAGGGAACCCCTAAGCTTAGGCTAGGGCACCCCTAGGCTTAGGCTAGGGCACCCCTAGGCTTGGCTAGGTCACCCCTAGGCTTAGGCTAAGGCTTGGGCTCCCCTAGCCTAAGGACAGGGCATCCCTAGACTTAGGTTAGGGCACCCCTAGGCTTAGGCTAGGGCACCACAAGGCTTAGGCTAAGGCTAGGGCTATCCTAGCCTAAGTCTAGGGCACACCTATGCTTAGGCTAGGTCACCCCTAGGCTTAGGCTAGGGCACCCCTAGGCTTGGCTAGGGCACCCCTAGGCTTAGGCTAAGGCTAGGGCTCCCCTAGACTAAGGACAGGGCACCCCTAGGCTTAGGCTAGGGCACCCCTAGGCTTAGGCTAGGGCACCACTAGGCTTAGGCTAAGGCTAGGGCTATCCTAGCCTAAGGCTAGGGCACACCTATGCTTAGGCTAGGTCATCCCTAGGCTTAGGCTAAGTCTAGGGCTCCCCTAGCCTAAGGCTAGGGCACCCATAGTCTTAGGCTAGGGCACCCCTATGCTTAGGCTAGGGCACCCCAAGCATTTGGCTAGGGCACCCCTAGCCTAAGGCTAGGGCACCCCTAGGCTTAGGCTAGGACAATCCTAGGCTTAGGTTAGGGAACCCCTAGGCTTAGGCTAAGGCTAGGGCTGCCCTAGCCTAAGGCTAGGGAACCACTAAGCTTAGGCTAGGGCACCCCTAGGCTTAGGCTAAGGCACCCATAGGCTTCGCTAGGGCACCCCTAGGCTTAGGCTAAGGCTAGGGCTCCCCTAGCCTAAAGCCAGGGCACCCCTTGTCTTAGGCTAGGGCACCCCTAGGCTTAGGCTAGGGCACCCAAAGGCTTAGGCTAGGGCACCCCTACACTTAGGCTAGGGCACCCCTCGGCTAAGGTTAGGGCACTCCTAGGCTTAGGCTAGGGTACCCCTAGGCTTAGGCTAAAGCTAGGGCTCCCCTAGCCTAAGGCTATGGCACCCCTAGGCTTAGGCTAGGGCAACCCTAGGCTTAGGCTAGGGAACCCCTAAGCTTTGGCTAGGGCACCCCTAGGCTTAGGCTAGGGCACCCATAGGCTTGGCTCGGCACCCCTAGTATTAGGCTAAGGCTAGGGCTCCCCTAGCCTAAAGCCAGGGCACCCCTAGGCTTAGGCTAGGGCACCCAAAGGCTTAGGCTAGGGCACCCCTAGACTTAGGCTATGGCACCCCTAGGATTAGGTTAAGGCTAGGGCTACCCTACCCTAATGTTAGGGCACCCATAGGCTTAGGCTAGGGCACCCCTAGGCTTAGGTTGGGCACCCCTAGGCTTAGGCTAAGGCTAGGGCTCCCCTAGTCTAAGGGTGGAGCACCCTTAGGCTTAGGCTAGGGCACCCCTATGCTTAGGCTGAGGCACCCCTAGGCTTAGGCTAGGGCACCCCTAGGCTTAGGTTAGGGCACCCCTAATCTTAGGTTAGGGCACCGCTAGGCTTAGGCTACGGCACCCTTAGACTTAGGCTAAGGCTAGGGCTTCCCTAGCCTAAGGCTAGGGCATCCCTAGGCTTAGGCTAGGGCACCCCTAGGCTTAGGTAGGGAACCCCTATGCTTAGGTTAGGGCACCCCTAGACTTAGTCTAGGGCACCCGTAGGCTTAGGCTAGGGCACCCTAAGGCTTCGGCTAAGGCGAGGACTCCCCTAGCCTAAGGATAGGGCACCCCTAGGCTTTGGATAGGGCAACCCTAGGCTTAGACTAAAGCTAGCGCTCCACTAGCCTATGGCTAGGGCACCCCTAAGCTTAGGCTTGGGCACCCCTAGGTTTAGGCTAGGGCGGCCCTAGGCTTAGGCTACGGCTAGGGCCCCCCTAGCCTAAGGCTAGGGCACCCATAGGCTTAAGCTAGGGAATCCCTAGGCTTAGGCTAGGGCACCCCTAGTTTTAGGCTAGGACACCCCTAGGCTTAGGCTAGGGCACCCCTAGGCTTAGGCTAATGTTAGGGCACCCATAGGTTTAAGCTAGGGCACACATAGGCATAGGCTAGAGCAGCTCTAGGCTTAGGCTAAGGCTAGGGCACCCCTAGCCTAAGGCTAGGGCACCCCTAGGCTTAGGCTAGGGCAGCCCTAGGCTTAGGCTAGGGCACCACTAGGCTAAGGTTAGGGCACCCATAGGCTTAAGCTAGGGCACCCCTAGGCTTAGGCTAGTGCAGCCCTAGGCTTAGGCTAAGGCTAGGGCTCCCCTAGCCTAAGGCTAGGGCACCCCTAGGCTTAGGCTAGGGCAGCCCTAGGCTTAGGCTAGGGCACGACTAGGCTTCGGCTAGGGCACCCCTAGGCTTACGCTAAGGCTAGGGCTCCCCTAGCCTAAGACTAGGGGACCCCTAGGCTTAGGCTAGGGCACCTCTTGGCTTAGGCTAGGGCACCCCTAGGCTTAGGCTAGGGCACCCCTAGGATTAGGCTAAGGCTAGGGCTCCCCTAGCCTAACCCTAGGGCACCCCTAGGATTAGGCTAGGGCACCCCTAGGCTAAGGCTAGGGCACCCCTAAACTTAGGATAGGGCACCCTAGTCTTATGCTAGGGCACCTCTAGGCGTAGGCTAGGGCAACCTTAGGCTTAGGCTAAGGCTAGGGCTCACCTAGCCTAAGGCTAGGGCACACCTAGGCATAGGCTAAGGCTAGTGCACCCTAAGCCTAAGGCTAGGGCACCCCTAGGCTTAGGCTAAGCTAGTGCACCCCAAGCCTAAGGTTAGGGCACCCCTAGGCTTAGGCTATGGCAGCCCTAGGCTTAGGCTAGGGCACCCCTAGTCTTAGGCTAGGCGACCCCAAGGTTTAGGCTAAGGCTAGGGCTCACCTAGCCTAAGGCTAGGTCACCCCTAGGCTTAGGCTAGGGCACCCCTATGCTTAGGCTAGGGCACCCCTAGGCTTAGAGTAGGGCACCCCTAGGCATAGGCTAGGGCACCACTAGGCTGAGGCTACGGCACCCCTAAGCTGTGGCTAGGGCATCCCTAGGCTTAGGCTAAGGCTAGGGCTACCCTAGCCAAATGCTTGGTCACCCCTAGGCTTAGGCTAGGTAACCCCTAGGCTTAGGCTAAGGCTAGGGCTCCCCTAGCCTAAGGCTAGGGCACCCCTAGGCTTAGGCTAGTGCAAACCGAGGCTTAAGCTAGGGCATCCTTCGGCTTAGGCTTATGCTAGTGATCCCCTAGCCTAAGGATAGGGCACTCCTAGGCTTAGGCTAGGCCACCCGTAGGCTTAGGCTAGGGCACCCTTAGGCTTTGGCTAGGGCACCCCTAGGTTTAGGCTAAGGCGAGGGCTCACCTAGCCTAAGGCTAGGGCACCCCTAGGTTTTGGCTAGGGCTCCCCTAGCCTAAGGCTAGGGCAACCCTAGGCTTAGGCTAGGGCACCCCAAGGATATGGCTAGGGCCCCCCTAGACTTAGGCTAGGCCACCCCTAGGCTTTGGCTTGGGCTCCCCTATCCTAAGGCTAGGGCACCCCTAGGCTTAGGCTAGGGCACCCCCAGGCTTAGACTAGTGCACCCCTAGGCTTAGGCTAAGGCTAGGGCTCCAAGCCTAAGGCTAGGGCACCCCTAGGCTTAGGCTAGGGCACCCCTAGTCTTAGGCTAGGGCACCCCTAGGCTTAGGCTAAGCCTAGGGCACCCATAGGCTCAGGCTAAGGCACCCCTACACTTAGGCTAGGGCACCCCTAGGCTAAGGTTAGGGCACTCTTAGGCTTAGGCTAGGGCACCCCTAGGCTTAGGAAAATGCTAGGGCACCCCTAGGCTTAGGAAAAGGCTAGGGCACCCATAGGCTCAGGCTAGGGCACCCCTACACTTAGGCTAGGGCACCCCTAGGCTTCGGCTAAGGCTAGGTATCCCCTAGCGTAAGTCTAGGGCACCCCTAGGCTTAGGTTGGGCTCTCCTAGGCTTAGGCTAGGGCACCCCTAGGCTTAGGCTTAAGCTAGGGCTCCCCTAGCCTAAGGCTAGAGCAACCCTAGGCTTAGGCTAGGGCAACCCTAGGCTTAGGCTAGGGCACCCCTAGGCTTAGGCTTTGGCTAGGGAACCCCTATGCGTAGGCTAGGGCACCCCTAGGCTTAGGCTAGGGCACCCCTAGGCTTAGGCTAGGGCACCCCTAGGCTTGGCTAGGGCACCCCTAGGCTTAGGCTAAGGCTAGTGCTCCCCTGGCCTAAGGCCAGGGCACCCCTAGGCTGAGGCTAGGGCACCCCTAGGCTTAGGCTAAGGCTAGGGCTATCCTAGCCTAAAGCTAGGGCACACCTAAGCTTAGGCTAGGGAACCCCTAGGCTTAGGCTAAGGCTACGGCTCCCCCAGCCTAAGGCTAGTGCACCCCTAGCCTTAGGCTAGGGCACCCCTAGGCTTAGGCTAGGGCACCCCTAGGCTTAGGCTATGGCTAGGGCACCCATAGGCTAAGGCTAGGGCACCCCTACACTTAGGCTAGGGCACCCCTAGGCTTTGTCTAGGGCACCCCTAGGCTTAGGCTAAAGCTAGGGCTCCCCTAGCCTAAGGCTAGAGCACCCCTAGGCTTAGGCTAGGGCAACCCTAGGCTTAGGCTAGGGCACCCCTAGGCTTAGGCTTTGGCTAGGGCTCGCCTAGCCTCAGGCTAGGGAACCCCTAAGCTTAGGCTAGGGCACCCCTAGGCTTAGGCTAGGGCACCCCTAGGCTTGGCTAAGGCACCCCTAGGCTTAGGCTAAGGCTAGGGCTCGCCTAGCCTAAGGCTACGGAACCCCTAAGCTTAGGCTAGGGCACACCTATGCTTAGACTAGGGCACCCCTAGGCTTAGGCTAGGGCAAGCCAAGGCTTAGGATTGGTCATCCCTAGGCTTAGGCTAAGTCTAGGGCTCCCCTAGCCTAAGGCTAGGGCACCCATAGGCTTAGGCTAGGGCACCCCTATGCTTAGGCTAGGGCACCCCAAGCATTTGGCTAGGGCACCCCTAGACTTAGGCTAGGGCACCCCTAGGCTTTGGCTAGGGCTCCCCTAGCCTAAGGCTAGGGCACCCCTAGGTTTAGGTTAGGGCACCCCTAGGCTTAGGCTAAGGCTAGGGCACCCATAGGCTCAGCTAGGGCACCCCTACACTTAGGCTAGGGCACCCCTAGGCTAAGGTTAGGGCACTCCTAGGCTTAGGCTAGGGCACCCCTAGGCTTAGGTTAAAGCTAGGGCTCCCCTAGCCTAAGGCTATGACACCCCTAGGCTTAGGCTAGGGTAACCTTAGGCTTAGGCTGGGGCAGCCATAGGCTTGGCTAGGGCACCCCTAGGATTAGGCTAAGGCTAGGGCTCCCCTAGCCTAAAGCCAGGGCACCCCTAGGCTTAGGCTAGGACACCCAAAGACTTAGGCTAGGGCACCCCTAGACTTAGGCTAGGGCACCCCTAGGATTAGGCTAAGGCTAGGGTTACCCTAGCCTAAGGCTAGGGCACCCATAGGCTTAGGCTAGGGCACGCCTAGGCTTCGGCTAGGGCACCCCTAGGTGAGGCTAAGGCTAGGGCTCCCCTAGTCTAAGGGTCGAGCACCCTTAGGCTTAGGCTAGGGCACCCCTAGGCTTAGGTTAGGGCACCCCTAGTCTTAGGTTAGGGCACCGCTAGGCTTATGCTAGGGCACCCTTAGACTTAGGCTAAGGCTAGGGCTTCCGTAGCCTAAGGCTAGGGCACCCATAGGCTTAAGCTAGGGCACACCTAGGCTTAGGCTAGGGCAGCCCTAGGCTCAGGCTAAGGCTAGGGCTCCCCTAGCCTAAGGCTAGGGCACCCCTAGGCTTAGGCTAGGGCAGCCCTAGGCTTAGGCTAGGGCACCACTAGGCTTAGGCTAGGGCACCGCTAGGCTTAGGCTAAGGCTAGGGCTCCCCTAGCCTAAGACTAGGGGACCCCTAGGCTTAGGCTAGGGGACCTCTTGGCTTAGGCTAGGGCACCCCTAGGCTTAGGATAGGGCACACCTAGGCTTAGGCTAGGGCACCCCTAGGCTTAGGCTAGGGCACCCCTAGGCTTAGGCTAAGGCTAGGGCACCCATAGGCTCAGGCTAGGGCACCCCTACACTTAGGCTAGGGCACCCCTAGGCTAAGGTTATTGCACTCCTGGGCTTAGGCTAGGGCACCCCTAGGCTTAGGCTAAAGCTATGGCTCCCCTAGCCTAAGGCTATGGCACCCCTAGGCTTAGGCTAGGGCAACCCTAGGCTTAGGCTAGGGAACCCATAAGCTTTGGCTAGGGCACCCATAGGCTTGGCTAAGGCACCCCTAGGATTAGGCTAAGGCTAGGGCTCCCCTAGCCTAAAGCCAGGGCACTCCTAGGCTTAGGCTAGGACACCCAAAGGCTTAGGCTAGGGCACCCCTAGACTTAGGCTAGGGCACCCCTAGGATTAGTTTAGGGCTAGGGCTACCCTACCCTAATGTTAGGGCACCCATAGGCTTAGGCTTGGGCACCCCTAGACTTAGGTTGGGCACCCCTAGGCTTAGGCTAAGGCTAGGGCTCCCCTAGTCTAAGGGTGGAGCACCCTTAGGCTTAGGCTAGGGCACCCCTATGCTTAGGCTAAGGCACCCCTAGGCTTAGGCTAGGGCACCCCTAGGCTTAGGTAGGGCACCCCTAGTCTTAGGTTAGGGCACCGCTAGGCTTAGGCTACGGCACCCTTAGACTTAGGCTAAGGCTAGGGCTTCCCTAGCCTAAGGCTAGGGCATCCCTAGGCTTAGGCTAGGGCACCCCTAGGCTTAGGTAGGGAACCCATATGCTTAGGTTAGGCCACCCCTAGACTTAGTCTAGGGCACCCGTAGGCTTAGGCTAGGGCACCCTAAGGCTTCGGCTAAGGCGAGGACTCCCCTAGCCTAAGGATAGGGCACCCCTAGGCTTTGGATAGGGCAACCCTAGGCTTAGACTAAAGCTAGGGCTCCACTAGCCTATGGCTAGGGCACCCCTAAGCTTAGGCTTGGGCACCCCTAGGTTTAGGCTAGGGCGGCCTTAGGCTTAGGCTAAGGCTAGGGCTCCCCTTGCCTAAGGCTAGGGCACCCCTAGGCTTAAGCTAGGGCACCCCTAGGCTTAGGCTAGGGTAGCCCTAGGCTTAGGCTAGGGCACCACTAGGCTTAGGCTAGGGCACACCTAAGCTTAGGCTAAGGCTAGGGCTCCCCTAGCCTAAGACTAGGGGACCCCTAGGCTTAGGCTAGGGCACCTCTTGGCTTAGGCTAGGGCACCCCTAGGATTAGGCTAGGGCACCCCTAGGATTAGGCTAAGGCTAGGGCTCCCCTAGCCTAACCCTAGGGCACCCCTAGGCTTAGGCTAGGGCACCCCTAGGCTTAGGCTAGGGCACCCCTAAACTTAGGCTAGGGCACCCTAGTCTTAGGCTAGGGCACCTCTAGGCGTAGGCTAGGGCAACCTTAGGCTTAGGCTAAGGCTAGGGCTCACCTACCCTAAGGCTAGGGCACACATAGGCATAGGCTAAGGCTAGTGCACCCTAAGCCTAAGGCTAGGGCACCCCTAGGCTTAGGCTAAGGCTAGTGCACCCCAAGCCTAAGGCTAGGGCACCCCTAGGCTTAGGCTAGGGCAGCCCTAGGCTTAGGCTAGGGCACGCCTATTCTTAGGCTAGGGGACCACAAGGTTTAGGCTAAGGCTAGGGCTCACCTAGTCTAAGGCTAGGTCACCCCTAGGCTTAGGCTAGGGCTCCCCTAGGCTTAGGCTAGGGCACCCCTAGGCTTAGGCTAGGGCACCCCTAGGCTTAGGCTAGGGCACCCCTAGGCTTAGGCTAGGGCACCACTTGGCTGAGGCTACGGCACCCCTAAACTGTGGCTAGGGAATCCCTAGGCTTAGGCTAAGGCTAGGGCTACCCTAGCCTAATGCTTGGTCACCCCTAGGCTTAGGCTAGGGAACCCCTAGGCTTAGGCTAAGGCTAGGGCTCCCCTAGCCTAAGGCTAGGGCAAACCTAGGCTTAGGCGAGGGCACCCCTAGGCTTGAGCTAGGGCACCCGTAGGCATAGGCTAAGGCTAGGGCTTCCCTAGCCTAAGGCTAGGGCACCCCTAGGCTTTGGCTAGGGCAACCCTAGGTTTAGGATAGGGAAACCCTAGGTTTTGGCTAGGGCACCCCTAGGCTTAGGCTAAGGCTAGGGCTCCCCTAGCCTAAGGCTAGGGCACCCCTAGGCTTAGGCTAGGGCAAACCTAGGCTTAAGCTAGGGCACCCCTCGGCTTAGTCTTATGCTAGGGATCCCCTAGCCTAAGGATAGGGCACTCCTAGGCTTAGGCTAGGCCACCCGTAGGCTTAGGCTAGGGCACCCCTAGGTTTAGGCTAAGGCTAGGGCTCACCTAGCCTAAGGCTAGGGCACCCCTAAGTTTTGGCTAGGGCTCCCCTAGCCTAAGGCTAGGGCACCCCTAGGCTTAGGCTAGGGCACCCCTAGGCTTAGGCTAGTGCAACCCTAGGCTTAGGCTAAGGCTAGGGCTCCAAGCCTAAGGCTAGGGCACCCCTAGCCTTAGGCTAGGGCACCCCTAGGCTTAGGCTAAGCCTAGGGCACCCATAGGCTCAGGCTAGGCCACCCCTACACTTAGGCTAGGGCACCCCTAGGCTAAGGTTAGGGCACTCCTAGGCTTAGGCTAGGGCACCCCTAGGCTTAGGAAAAGGCTAGGGCACCCCTAGGCTTAGGAAAAGGCTAGGGCACCCATAGGCTCAGGCTAGGGCACCCCTACACTTAGGCTAGGGCACCCCTAGGCTTCGGCTAAGGCTAGGTATCCCCTAGCGTAAGGCTAGGACAACCCTAGGCTTAGGTTGGGCACTCCTAGGCTTAGGCTAGGGCACCCCTAGGCTTAGGCTTAAGCTAGGGCTCCCCTAGCCTAAGGCTAGAGCACCCCTAGGCTTAGGCTAGGGCAACCCTAGGCTTAGGCTAGGGCACCCCTAGGCTTAGGCTTTTGCTAGGGCTCCCCTAGCCTAAGGCTAGGGAACCCCTATGTTAGGCTAGGGCACCCCTAGGCTTAGGCTAGGGCACCCCTAGGCTTGGCTTGGGCACCCCTAGGCTTAGGCTAAGGCTAGGGCTCCCCTAGCCTAATACCAGGGCACCCCTAGGCTTAGGCTATGGTACCCCTGGGCTTATGCTAGGGCACACCAAGGCTTAGTCTAAGGCACCTCTAGGCTTACGCTATTGTTAGGGCTCCGCTAGCCTAAGGCGAGGGCACCTCTAGGCTTAGGCTAGGGCACCCTTTGGCTTTGGGTAGGGCACCCCTAGGCTTAGGCTAAGGCTAGGGCTCACCTAGCCTAAGGCTAGGGCACCCGTAGGCTTAGACTAGGGCACCCCTATGCTTAGGCTAGGGCACCCCAAGGATTTGGCTAGGGCACCCCTAGACTTAGGCTAGGGCACCCCTAGGTTTTGGCTAGGGCTCCCCTAGGCTTAGGCTAGGGCACCCCTAGGCTTAGGCTAAGGCTAGGGCAACCATAGGTTCAGGCTAGGCCACCCCTTCACTTAGGCTAGGGCACCCCTAGGCTAAGGTTAGGGCACTCCTAGGCTTAGGCTAGGGCACCCCTAGGCTTAAGCTAATGCTAGGGCTCCCCTAGCCTAAGGCTAGGGCACCCCTAGACTTAGGCTAGGACAACCCTAGGCTTAGGTTAGGGAACCCCTAGGCTTAGGCTAAGGCTAGGGCTGCCCTAGCCTAAGGCTAGGGAACCCCTAAGCTTAGGCTAGGGCACCCCTAGGCTTAGGCTAGGGCACCAATAGGCTTGGCTAGGGCACCACTAAGCTTAGGCTAAGGCTAGGGCTCCCCTAGCCTAAAACCAGGGCACCCCTAATCTTAGGCTAGGGCACCCCTAGGCTTAGGCTAGGGCACCCAAAGGCTTAGGCTAGGGCACCCCTACACTTAGGCTAGGGCACCCCTAGGCTTAGGCTAAAGCTAGGGCTCCCCTAGCCTAAGGCTAAGGCACCCCTAGGCTTAGGCTAGGGCAACCCTAGGCTTAGGCTAGGGAACCCCTAAGCTTTGGCTATGGCACCCCTAGGCTTAGGCTAGGGCACCCATAATCTTGGCTAGGGCACCCCTAGGATTAGGCTAAGGCTAGGGCTCCCCTAGCCTAAAGCCAGGGCACCCCTAGGCTTAGGCTAGGGCACCCAAAGGCTTAGGCTAGGGCACCCCTAGACTTAGGCTAGGGCACCCCTAGGAATAGGTTAAGGCTAGGGCTACCCTACCCTAATGTTAGGGCACCCATAGGCTTAGGCTAGGGCACCCCTAGGCTTAGGTTGGGCACCCCTAGGCTTAGGCTAAGGCTAGGGCTTCCCTAGTCTAAGGGTGGAGCACCCTTACGCTTAGGCTAGGGCACCCCTATGCTTAGGCTAAGGAACCCCTAGGCTTAGGCTAGGGCACCCCTAGGCTTAGGTTAGGGCACCCCTAGTCTTAGGTTAGGGCACCGCTAGGCTTTGGCTACGGCACCCTTAGACTTAGGCTAAGGCTAGGGCTTCCCTAGCCTAAGGCTACGGCATCCCTAGGCTTAGGCTAGGGCACCCCTAGGTTTAGTTAGGGAACCCCTATGCTTAGGTTAGGGCACCCCTAGACTTAGTCTAGGGCACCCGTAGGCTTAGGCTAGGGCACCCTAAGGCTTCGGCTAAGGCGAGGACTCCGCTAGCCTAAGGATAGGGCACCCCTAGGCTTTGGATAGGGCAACCCTTGGCTTAGACTAAAGCTAGGGCTCCACTAGCCTATGGCTAGGGCACCCCTAAGCTTAGGCTTGGGCACCCCTAGGTTTAGGCTAGGGCGGCCCAAGGCTTAGGCTAAGGATAGGGCTCCCCTAGCCTAAGGCTAGGGCACCCCTAGGCTTAAGCTAGGGTACCCCTAGACTTAGGCTAGGGCACCCCTAGTTTTAGGCTAGGACACCCCTAGGCTTAGCCTAGGGCACCCCTAGGCTTAGGCTAAGGTTAGGGCACCCATAGGCTTAAGCTAGGGTACACATAGGCATAGGCTAGAGCAGCCCTAGGCTTAGTCTAAGGCTAGGGCTCCCCTAGCCTAAGGCTAGGGCACCCCTAGGCTTAGGCTAGGGCAGCCCTAGGCTTAGGTTATGTTACCCCTAGTCTTAGGCTAAGGCTAGGGCTCCCCTAGCCTAAGACTAGGGGACCCCTAGGCTTAGGCTAGGGCACCTCTTGGCTTAGGCTACGGCACCCCTAGGATTAGGCTAGGGCAGCCCTAGGCTTAGGCTAAGGCTAGGGCTCCCCTAGCCTAAGACTAGGGCACCCCTAGGCTTAGGCTAGGGCAGCCCTAGGCTTAGGCTAGGGCACCACTAGGCTTAGGATAGGGCACCCCTAGGCTTAGGCTAAGGCTAGGGCTCCCCTAGCCTAAGACTAGGGGACCCCTAGGCTTACCCTAGGGTACCTCTTGGCTTAGGTTAGGGCACCCCTAAGCTTAGGCTAGGGCACCCCTAGGATTAGGCTAAGGCTAGGGCTCCCCTAGCCTAACCCTAGGGCACCCCTAGGCTTAGGCTAGGGCACCCCTAGGCTTAGGCTAGGGCACCCCTAAACTTAGGCTAGGGCACCCTAGTCTTAGGCTAGGGCACCTCTAGGCGTAGGCTAGGGCACCCTTTGGCTTTGGGTAGGGCACCCCTAGGTTTAGGCTAATGCTAGGGCTCACCTAGCCTAAGGCTAGGGCACCCCTAGGCTTAGACTAGGGCAGCCCTAGGCTTAGGCTAGGGCACCCCTAGGCTTAGACTAGTGCACCCCTAGGCTTAGGCTAAGGCTAGGGCTCCAAGCATAAGGCTAGGGCACCCCTAGGCTTAGGCTAGGGCACCCCTAGTCTTAGGCTAGCGCACCCCTAGGCTTAGGCTAAGCCTAGGGCACCCATAGGCTCAGGCTAAGGCACCCCTACACTTAGGCTATGGCACCCCTAGGCTAAGGTTAGGGCACTCCTGGGCTTAGGCTAGGGCACCCCTAGGCTTAGGAAAATGCTAGGGCACCCCTAGGCTTAGGAAAAGGCTAGGGCACCCATAGGCTCAGGCTAGGGCACCCCTACACTTAGGCTAGGGCACCCCTAGGCTTCGGCTAAGGCTAGGTATACCCTAGCGTAAGTCTAGGGCACCCCTAGGCTTAGGTTGGGCTCTCCTAGGCTTAGGCTAGGGCACCCCTAGGCTTAGGCTTTGGCTAGGGAACCCCTATGCGTAGGCTAGGGCACCCCTAAGCTTAGGCTAGGGCACCCCTAGGCTTAGGCTAGGGCACCCCTAGGCTTGGCTAGGGCACCCCTAGGCTTAGGCTAAGGCTAGTGCTCCCCTGGCCTAAGGCCAGGGCACCCCTAGGCTTAGGCTATGGTACCCCTGCGCTTAGGCTAGGGCACACCAAGGCTTAGGCTAAGGCACCTCTAGGCTTACGCTATTGTTAGGGCTCCGCTAGCCTAAGGCGAGGGCACCTCTAGGCTTAGGCTAGGGCACCCTTTGGCTTTGGGTAGGGCACCCCTAGGCTTAGGCTAAGGCTAGGGCTCACCTAGCCTAAGGCTAGGGCACCCCTAGGCTTAGGCTAGGGCACCCCTAGTCTTAGGCTAGGGCACCCCTAGGCTTAGGCTAAGGCTAGAGCACCCATAGGCACAGGCTAGGGCACCCCTACACTTAGGCTAGGGCACCCCTAGTCTAAGGTTAGGGCACTCCTAGGCTTAGGCTAGGGTACCCCTAGGCTTAGGCTAAAGCTAGGGCTCCCCTAGCCTAAGGCTAGGGCACCCCTAGGCTTAGGCTAGGGCAACCATAGGCTTAGGCTAGGGAACCCCTAGGCTTAGGCTAAGGCTAGGGCTCCCCTAGCCTAAGGCTAGGGAACCCCTAAGCTTAGGCTAGGGCACCCCTAGGCTTCGGCTACGGCACCCATAGGTTTGGCTAGGGCACCCCTAGGCTTAGGCTAAGGCTAGGGTTCCCCTAGCCTAAAGCCAGGGCACCCCTAGGCTTAGGCTAGGGCACCCCTAGGCTTAGGCTAGGGCACCCAAAGGCTTAGGCTAGGGCACCCCTAGACTTAGGCTAGAGCACCCCTAGGATTAGGCTAAGGCTAGGGCTCCCCTAGATTAAGGCTAGGGAACCCCTAAGCTTAGGCTACGGCACCCCTAGGCTTAGGCTAGGGCACCCATAGGTTTGGCTAGGGCACCCCTAGGCTTAGGCTAAGGCTAGGGATACCCTAGCCTAAGGCTAGGGGACCATAGACTTAGGCTATGGCACCCCTAGGTTTAGGCTAGGGCACCCCTAGGTTTTGGCTAAGGCTAGGGCTCCCCCAGCCTAAGGCTAGTGCACCCCTAGCCTTAGGCTAGGGCACCCCTAGGCTTAGGCTAGGGCACCCCTAGGCTTAGGCTATGGCTAGGGCACCCATAGGCTAAGGCTAGGGCACCCCTACACTTAGGCTAGGGCACCCCTAGGCTTTGGCTAGGGCACCCCTAGGCTTAGGCTAAAGCTAGGGCTCCCCTAGCCTAAGGCTAGAGCACCCCTAGGCTTAGGCTAGGGCAACCCTAGGCTTAGGCTAGGGCACCCCTAGGCTTAGGCTTTGGCTAGGGCTCGCCTAGCCTCAGGCTAGGGAACCCCTAAGCTTAGGCTAGGGCACCCCTAGGCTTAGGCTAGGGCACCCCTAGGCTTGGCTAAGGCACCCCTAGGCGTAGGCTAAGGCTAGGGCTCGCCTAGCCTAAGGCTACGGAACCCCTAAGCTTAGGCTAGGGCACACCTATGCTTAGACTAGGGCACCGCTAGGCTTAGGCTAGGGCAAGCCAAGGCTTAGGATTGGTCATCCCTAGGCTTAGGCTAAGTCTAGGGCTCCCCTAGCCTAAGGCTGGGGCACCCATAGGCTTAGGCTAGGGCACCCCTATGCTTAGGTTAGGGCACCCCAAGCATTTGGCTAGGGCACCCCTAGACTTAGGCTAGGGCACCCCTAGGCTTTGGCTAGGGCTCCCCTAGCCTAAGGCTAGGGCACCCCTAGGCTTAGACTAGGGCACCACTAGGATTAGGCTAAGGCTAGGGCACCCATAAGCTCAGGCTAAGGCACCCCTACACTTAGGCTAGGGCACCCCTAGGCTAAGGTTAGGGCACTCCTAGGCTTAGGCTAGGGCACCCCTAGGCTTAGGCTAAAGCTAGGGCTCCCCTAGCCTAAGGATATGACACCCCTAGGCTTAGGCTAGGGTAACCTTAAGCTTAGGCTGGGGCACCCATAGGCTTGGCTAGGGCACCCCTAGGATTAGGCTAAGGCTAGGGCTCCCCTAGCCTAAAGCCAGGGCACTCCTAGGCTTAGGCTAGGACACCCAAAGGCTTAGGCTAGGGCACCCCTAGACTTAGGCTAGGGCACCCCTAGGATTAGGTTAGGGCTAGGGCTACCCTACCCTAATGTTAGGGCACCCATAGGCTTAGGCTAGGGCACCCCTAGACTTAGGTTGGGCACCCCTAGGCTTAGGCTAAGGCTAGGGCTCCCCTAGTCTAAGGGTGGAGCACCCTTAGGCTTAGGCTAGGGCACACCTATGCTTAGGCTAAGGCACCCCTAGGATTAGGCTAGGGCACCCCTAGTCTTAGTTTAGGGCACTGCTAGGCTTAGGCTACGGCACCCTTAGACTTAGGCTAAGGCTAGGGCTTCCCTAGCCTAAGGCTAGGGCATCCCTAGGCTTAGGCTAGGGCACCCCTAGGCTTAGGTAAGGAACCCCTATGCTTAGTTTAGGGCACCCCTAGACTTAGTCTAGGGCACCCGTAAGCTTAGGCTAGGGCACCCTAAGGCTTCGGCTAAGGCGAGGACTCCCCTAGCCTAAAGATAGGGCACCGCTAGGCTTTGGATAGGGCAACCCTAGGCTTAGACTAAAGCTAGGGCTCCACTAGCCTATGTCTAGGGCACCCCTAAGCTTAGGCTTGGGCACCCCTAGGTTTAGGCTAGGGTGGCCCTAGGCTTAGGCTAAGGCTAGGGCTCCCCTTGCCTAAGGCTAGGGCACCCCTAGGCTTAAGCTAGGGCACCCCTAGGCTTAGGCTAGGGTAGCCCTAGGCTTAGGCTAGGGCACCACTAGGCTTAGGCTAGGGCACACCTAGGCTTAGGCTAAGGCTAGGGCTCCCCTAGCCTAAGACTTGGGGACCCCTAGGCTTAAGCTAGGGCACCTCTTGGCTTAGGCTAGGGCACCCCTAGGATTAGGCTAGGGCACCCCTAGGATTAGGCTAAGGCTAGGGCTCCCCTAGCCTAACCCTAGGGCACCCCTAGGCTTAGGCTAGGGCACCCCTAGGCTTAGGCTAGGGCACCCCTAAACTTAGGCTAGGGCACCCTAGTCTTAGGCTAGGGCACCTCTAGGCGTAGGCTAGGGCAACCTTAGGCTTAGGCTAAGGCTAGGGCTCACCTACCCTAAGGCTAGGGCACACCTAGGCATAGGCTAAGGCTAGTGTACCCTAAGCCTAAGGCTAGGGCACCCCTAGGCTTAGGCTAAGGCTAGTGCACCCCAAGCCTAAGGCTAGGGCACCCCTAGGCTTAGGCTAGGGCAGCCCTAGGCTTAGGCTAGGGCACGCCTATTCTTAGGCTAGGGGACCACAAGGTTTAGGCTAAGGCTAGGGCTCACCTAGTCTAAGGCTAGGTCACCCCTAGGCTTAGGCTAGGGCACCCCTAGGCTTAGGCTAGGGCACCCCTAGGCTTAGGCTAGGGCACCCCTAGGCTTAGGCTAGGGCACCACTAGGCTGAGGCTACGGCACCCCTAAACTGTGGCTAGGGCATCCCTAGGCTTAGGCTAAGGCTAGGGCTACCCTAGCCTAATGCTTGGTCACCCCTAGGCTTAGGCTAGGGAACCCCTAGGCTTAGGCTAAGGCTAGGGCTCCCCTAGCCTAAGGCTAGGGCAACCCTAGGCTTAGGCGAGGGCACCAGTAGGCTTGAGCTAGGGCACCCGTAGGCATAGGCTAAGGCTAGGGCTTCCCTAGCCTAAGGCTAGGGCACCCCTAGGCTTTGGCTAGGGCAACCCTAGGTTTAGGATAGGGAAACCCTAGGTTTTGGCTAGGGCACCCCTAGGCTTAGGCTAGGGCACCCCTAGGCTTAGGCTAAGGCTAGGGCTTCCCTAGCCTAAGGCTAGGGCACCCCTAGGCTTAGGCTAAGGCACCCCTAGGCTTAGGCTAGGGCAAACCTAGGCTTAAGCTAGGGCACCCCTCGGCTTAGGCTTATGCTAGGGATCCCCTAGCCTAAGGATAGGGCACTCCTAGGCTTAGGCTAGGCCACCCGTAGGCTTAGGCTAGGGCACCCCTAGGTTTAGGCTAAGGCTAGGGCTCACCTAGCCTAAGGCTAGGGCACCCCTAGGTTTTGGCTAGGGCTCCCCTAGCCTAAGGCTAGGGCACCCCTAGGCTTAGGCTAGGGCACCCCTAGGCTTAGGCTAGTGCAACCCTAGGCTTAGGCTAAGGCTAGGGCTCCAAGCCTAAGGCTAGGGCACCCCTAGCCTTAGGCTAGGGCACCCCTAGGCTTAGGCTAGGGCACCCCTAGGCTTAGGCTAAGCCTAGGGCACCCATAGGCTCAGGCTAGTGCAACCCTAGGCTTAGGCTTAAGCTAGGGCTCCCCTAGCCTAAGGCTAGAGCACCCCTAGGCTTAGGCTAGGGCACCCCTAGGCTTAGGCTTTTGCTAGGGCTCCCCTAGCCTAAGGCTAGGGAACCCCTATGTTAGGCTAGGGCACCCCTAGGCTTAGGCTAGTGCAACCCTAGGCTTAGGCTTAAGCTAGGGCTCCCCTAGCCTAAGGCTAGAGCACCCCTAGGCTTAGGCTAGGGCACCCCTAGGCTTAGGCTTTTGCTAGGGCTCCCCTAGCCTAAGGCTAGGGAACCCCTATGTTAGGCTAGGGCACCCCTAGGCTTAGGCTAGGGCACCCCTAGGCTTGGCTTGGGCACCCCTAGGCTTAGGCTAAGGCTAGGGCTCCCCTAGCCTAAGGCCAGGGCACCCCTAGGCTTAGGCTATGGTACCCATGGGCTTAGGCTAGGGCACACCAAGGCTTAGTCTAAGGCACCTCTAGGCTTACGCTATTGTTAGGGCTCCGCTAGCCTAAGGCGAGGGCACCTCTAGGCTTAGGCTAGGGCACCCATTGGCTTTGGGTAGGGCACCCCTAGGCTTAGGCTAAGGCTAGGGCTCACCTAGCCTAAGGCTAGGGCACCCCTAGGCTTAGACTAGGGCACCCCTATGCTTAGGCTAGGGCACCCCAAGGATTTGGCTAGGGCACCCCTAGACTTAGGCTAGGGCACCCCTAGGTTTTGGCTAGGGCTCCCCTAGGCTTAGGCTAGGGCACCCCTAGGCTTAGGCTAAGGCTAGGGCAACCATAGGTTCAGGCTAGGCCACCCCTTCACTTAGGCTAGGGCACCCCTAGGCTAAGGTTAGGGCACTCCTAGGCTTAGGCTAGGGCACCCCTAGGCTTAAGCTAATGCTAGGGCTCCCCTAGCCTAAGGCTAGGGCACCCCTAGACTTAGGCTAGGACAACCCTAGGCTTAGGTTAGGGAACCCCTAGGCGTAGGCTAAGGCTAGGGCTGCCCTAGCCTAAGGCTAGGGAACCCCTAAGCTTAGGCTAGGGCACCCCTAGGCTTAGGCTAGGGCACCCATAGGCTTGGCTAGGGCACCACTAGGCTTAGGCTAAGGCTAGGGCTCCCCTAGCCTAAAGCCTGGGCACCCCTAATCTTAGGCTAGGGCACCCCTAGGCTTAGGCTAGGGCACCCAAAGGCTTAGGCTAGGGCACCCCTACACTTAGGCTAGGGCACCCCTAGGCTTAGGCTAAAGCTAGGGCTCCCCTAGCCTAAGGCTAAGGCACCCCTAGGCTTAGGCTAGGGCAACCCTAGGCTTAGGCTAGGGAACCCCTAAGCTTTGGCTATGGCACCCCTAGGCTTAGGCTAGGGCACCCATAGGCTTGGCTAGGGCACCCCTAGGATTAGGCTAAGGCTAGGGCTCCCCTAGCCTAAAGCCAGGGCACCCCTAGGCTTAGGCTAGGGCACCCAAAGGCTTAGGCTAGGGCACCCCTAGACTTAGGCTAGGGCACGCCTAGGATTAGGTTAAGGCTAGGGCTACCCTACCCTAATGTTAGGGCACCCATAGGCTTAGGCTAGGGCATCCCTAGGCTTAGGTTGGCACCCCTAGGCTTAGGCTAAGGCTAGGGCTCCCCTAGTCTAAGGGTGGAGCACCCTTACGCTTAGGCTAGGGCACCCCTATGCTTAGGCTAAGGCACCCCTAGGCTTAGGCTAGGGCACCCCTAGGCTTAGGCTAGGGCACCCCTAGGTTTAGGTAGGGAACCCCTATGCTTAGGTTAGCGCACCCCTAGACTTAGTCTAGGGCACCCGTAGGCTTAGGCTAGGGCACCCTAAGGCTTCGGCTAAGGCGAGGACTCCGCTAGCCTAAGGATAGGGCACCCCTAGGCTTTGGATAGGGCATCCCTAGGCTTAGACTAAAGCTAGGGCTCCACTAGCCTATGGCTAGGGCACCCCTAAGCTTAGGCTTGGGCACCCCTAGGTTTAGGCTAGGGCGGCCCTAGGCTTAGGCTAAGGATAGGGCTCCCCTAGCCTAAGGCTAGGGCACCCCTAGGCTTATGCAAGGGCACCCCTAGACTTAGGCTAGGGCACCCCTAGTTTTAGGCTAGGGCACCCCTAGGCTTAGGCAAGGGCACCCCTAGGCTTAGGCTAAGGTTAGGGCACCCATAGGCTTAAGCTAGGGTACACATAGGCATAGGCTAGAGCAGCCCTAGGCTTAGTCTAAGGCTAGGGCTCCCCTAGCCTAAGGCTAGGGCACCCCTAGGCTTAGGCTAGGGCAGCCCTAGGCTTAGGTTAGGTTACCCCTAGGCTTAGGCTAAGGTTAGGGCTCCCCTAGCCTAAGACTAGGGGACCCCTAGTCTTAGGCTAGGGCACCTCTTGGCTTAGGCTAGGGCAGCCCTAGGCTTAGGCTAGGGCACCACTAGGCTTAGGTTAGGGCACCCCTAGGCTTAGGCTAAGGCTAGGGCTCCCCCAGCCTAAGACTAGGGGACCCCTAGGCTTAGGCTAGGGTACCTCTTGGCTTAGGCTAGGGCAACCCTAAGCTTAGGCTAGGGCACCCCTAGGATTAGGCTAAGGCTAGGGCTCCCCTAGCCTAACCCTAGGGCACCCCTAGGCTTAGGCTAGGGCACCCCTAGGCTTAGGCTAGGGCACCCCTAAACTTAGGCTAGGGCACCCTAGTCTTAGGCTAGGGCACCTCTAGGCGTAGGCTAGGGCAACCTTAGGCTTAGGCTAAGGCTAGGGCTCACCTAGCCTAAGGCTAGGGCACACCTAGGAATAGGCTAAGGCTAGTGCACCCTAAGCCTAAGGCTAGGGCACCCCTAGGCTTAGGCTAAGGCTAGTGCACCCCAAGCCTAAGGTTAGGGCACCCCTAGGCTTAGGCTAGGGCAGCCCTATGCTTAGGCTAGGGCACCCCTAGTCCTAGGCTAGGGGACCCCAAGTTTTATGCTAAGGCTAGGGCTCACCTAGCCTAAGGCTAGGTCACCCCTAGGCTTAGGCTAGGGCACCCCTATGCTTAGGCTAGGGCACCCCTAGGCTTAGACTAGGGCACCCCTAGGCTTAGGCTAAGGCACCACTAGGCTGAGGCTACGGCACCCCTAAGCTGTGTCTAGGGCATCCCTAAGCTTAGGCTAAGGCTAGGGCTACCCTAGCCTAATGCTTGGTCACCCCTAGGCTTAGGCTAGGGAACCCCTAGGCTTAGGCTAAGGCTCCCCTAGCCTAAGGCTAGGGAACACCTATGCTTAGGCTAGGGCATCCCTAGGCTTAGGCTAAGGCTAGGGCTCCCCTAGCCTAAGGCCAGGGCACCCCTAGGCTTAGGTTATGGTACCCATGGGCTTAGGCTAGGGCACACCAAGGCTTAGGCTAAGGCACCTCTAGGCTTATGCTATTGTTAGGGCTCCGCTAGCCTAAGGCTAAGGTACATCTAGGCTTAGGCTAGGGCACCCTTTGGCTTTGGGTAGGGCACCCCTAGGCTTAGGCTAATGCTAGGGCTCACCTAGCCTAAGGCTAGGGCACCCCTAGGCTTAGACTAGGGCACCCCTATGCTTAGGCTAGGGCACCCCAAGGATTTGGCTAGGGCACCCCTAGACTTAGGCTAGGGCACCCCTAGGCTTTGGCTAGGGCTCCCCTAGGCTTAAGCTAGGGCACCCCTAGGCTTAGGCTAAGGCTAGGGCACCCATAGGTTCAGGCTAGGGCACCCCTTCACTTAGGCTAGGGCACCCCTAGGCTAAGGTTAGGGCACTCCTAGGCTTAGGCTAGGGCACCTCTATGCTTAGGCTAATGCTAGGGCTCCCCTAGCCTAAGGCTAGGGCACCCCTAGGCTTAGGCTAGGACAATCCTAGGCTTAGGTTAGGGAACCCCTAGGCTTAGGCAAAGGCTAGGGCTGCCCTAGCCTAAGGCTAGGGAACCCCTAAGCTTAGGCTAGGGCACCCCTAGGCTTAGGCTAGGGCACCCATAGGCTTGGCTAGGGCACCCCTAGGCTTAGACTAAGGCTAGGGCTCCCCTAGCCTAAAGCCAGGGACCCCTAGTCTTAGGCTAGGGCACCCCTAGGCTTAGGCTAGGGCATCCAAAGGTTTAGTCTAGGGCACCCCTAGGATTAGGCTAAGGCTAGGGCTACCCTAGCCAAAGGCTAAGGCACCCATAGGCTTAGGCTAGGGCACCCCTAGGCTTAGGCTAGGGCACCCCTAGGTTTTGGCTAAGGCTAGGGCACCCCTAGGCTTAGGCTGGGGCACACCTAGGCTTAGGCTAAGGCACCCCAAGGCTTAGGTTAGGGCACCTCTAGTCTTAGACTAGGGCACCCCTAGGCTTAGGTTAGGGCACCGCTAGATTTAGGCTAGGGCACCCCTAGGCTTAGGCTAAGGCAATCCTAGGCTTAGGCTAGGGCACCCCTCGGCTTAGGCTAGGGCACCCCTAGGCTTAGGCTAAGGCTAGGGCTCCTGTAGGCTAACGCTAGGGCACCCCTAGGCTTGGGCTAGGGCACCCCTAGGCTTAGGGTAGGGCAGTCCTAGGCTTAGGCTAGGGCACCCTAAGGCTTCGGCTAAGGCGAGGACTCCCCTTGCCTAAGAATAGGGCACCCCTAAGCTTTGGATAAGGGAACCCTAGGTTTAGACTAAAGCTAGGGCTCCCCTAGCCTAAGGCTAGGGCACGCCTAGGCTTAGGCTAGGGCACCCCTAGGCTTAGGCTAGGGCACCCCTAGGTTTAGGCTAGGACACCCCTAGGCTTAGGCTAGGGCACCCCTAGACTTAGGCTAAGGCTAGGGCACCCCTAGGCTTAGGCTTGGGCACCCCTAGGTTTAGGCTAGGGCACCCCTAGGCTTAGGCTAAGGCTAGGGATCCCCTAGCCTAAGGCTACGGCACCCCCAGGTTTCGGCTAGGGGAGCCCTAGGCTTAGGCTAAGGTTAGGGCTCGCCTAGCCTAAGGCTAGGGAACCCCTAGGCTTAGGCTAGGGCACCCCTAGGCTTAGGCTAAGGCTAGGGATCCCCTAGCCTAAGGCTGGGCACCCCCAGGTTTCGGCTAGGGCAGCCCTAGGCTTAGGCTAAGGTTTGGGCTCGCATAGCCTAAGGCTAGGGAAGCCCTAGGCTTAGGCTTGGACACCCCTAGGCTTAGGCCAGGGCACCACTAGGCTTAGGCTAGGGCTCCCCTAGGCTTAGGCTAATGCTAGGGGTCCCCTAGCCTAAGACTAGGGGACCCAGCGGCTTAGGCTAGGGCACCCCTTGGCTTAGGCTAGGGCACCACTAGGCTTAGGCTAGGGCACCCCTAGGATTAGGCTAAGGCTAGGGCTCCCCTAGCCTAACCCTACGGCACCCCTAGGCTTAGGCTAGGGCACCCCTAGGTTTAGGCTAGGGCACCCCTAACCTTATGCTAGGGCACTCTAGTCTTAGGCTAGGGCACCCCTAGGCGTAGGCTCGGGCAACCTTAGGCTTAAGCTAAGGCTAGGGCTCACCTAGCCTAAGGCTAGGGCACACCTAGGCATAGGCTAGGATACCCCAAAGCTTAGGCTAGGGCACCCCTAGGCTTAGGCTAAGGCTAGTACACCCCTAGCCTAAGGCTAGGGCACCCCTAGGCTTAGGCTAGGGCACCCCTAGTCTTAGGCTAGGGCAACACTAGGCTTAAGCTAGGGCAACCCTAGTCTTAGGCTACGGGACCCTTAGGCTTGGGCCAAGGCTAGGGCTCACCTAGCCTAAGGCTAGGGCACCCCTAAGCATAGGCGAGGGCAACCCTAGGCTTAGGCTAGGGTACCCCGAGGCTTAGGCTAGGGCACCCCTAGCCTTAGGCTAAAGCTAGTGCTCCCCTAGCCTAAGGCTAGGGCACCCCTAGGCTTAGGTTAGGGCACCCCTTGGTTTAGGCTAGGGTACCCCTAGGCTTAGGCTAGGGAAGCCATAGGCTTAGGCAAGGGCACCCCTAGGCTTAGGCAAGGGCAGCCCTAGGTTAGGCTAGGGCTAAGGCTCGCCTAGCCTAAGGCTAGGGCTCCCCTAGCATAAGGCCTAGGCACCCCTAGGCTTAGGCTAGGGCACCCCTAGGCTTAGGCTAGGGCACCCCTAGGCTTAGGCAAGGGCACCCCTAGGCTTAGGCAAGGGCAGCCCTAGGTTAGGCTAGGGCTAAGGCTCGCCTAGCCTAAGGCTAGGGCACTCCTAGGCTTAGGCTAGGGCACCCGTAGGCTTAGGCAAGGGCACCCTTAGCCTTAGGCTAGGGCAACCCTAGGCTTAGGCTGGGGCACCCCTAGGCTTAGGCTAAAACTAGGGTTCCCCTGGCCTAAGGTTAGGGCACCCCTAGGCTCAGGCTAGGGAATCCCTATGCTTAGGCTAGGGATCCCCTAGGCTTAGGCTAGGGCACCCCTAGGCTTACGCTAAGGCTACGGCTCCCCTAGCCTCAGGCTAGGGCACCCCTAGACTCAGGCTATGGCACCCGTAGGCTTAGACTAGGGCAATCCTAGGCTAGACTAAGGCTAGGGCTCCCCTAGCCTCAGGCTAGGGCACCCATAGACTCAGGCTAGGGCACCCCTAGTCTCAGGTTAGGGCACCCCTAGGCTTAGGCTAGAGCACCCCTAGGCTTAGGCTAGGGCACCCCTAATCTTAGGCTAGGGCACCCCTAGGCATAGGCTAAGGCTAGGGCTCCCCTAGCCTATGGCTTGGGCACCCCTAGGCTTAGGCTAGGGCAACCCTAGGCTTAGGCTCAGGCACCCCTAGGCTCAGGCTAAGGCTAGGGGACCCCTAGGCTTAGGCTAAGGCACCCCTAGGCTTAGGCTAGGGCACCCCTAGGTTTAGGCTAGGGCACCCCTAGGATTAGGCTAAAGCTAGGGATCCCCTTGGCTTAGGCTAGGGCACCCCTAGGCTAAGGCAACGGCACCCCTAAGCTCTGGCTAGGGCACCACTAGGCTTAGGCTAAGGCTAGGGGACCCCTAGGTTTGGGCTAAGGCACCCCTAGGCTTAGGTTCGGGCACACCTAGTCTTAGGCTAGGGCACCTCTATGCGTAGGCTAGGTGACCCCTAGGCTTAGGCTAGGGCACCCCTAGGCTTAGGCTAGGGCACCACTAGGTTTAGGCTAAGGCTAGGGCTCCCCTAGTCTAAGGCTAGGGCACCCTTAGGCTTAGGTTAGGGCACCCCTAGGCTTAGGCTAGGGCACCCCTAAGCATAGGTTAAGTCTAGGGCTCCCCTAGCTTAAGGCTAGGGAACCCCTAGGCTTAGGTTAGGGCACCCCTAGGCTTATGCTAGGGCATCCCTAGGCTTAGGCTAGGGCACCCCTAGGCTTAGGCTTGGGCACCCCTAGGCTTAGGTAGGGAACCCCTAGGCTTAGGTTAGGTCACCCCTAGGCTTATGCTAGGCACCCCTAGACTTAGGCTAAGGCACCCCTAGGCTTATGCTAAAGCTAGGGATCCCCTAGCCTAAGGCTAGTGCACCCTTGGCTTAGGCTAGGGCACCCCTATGCTTAGGCTAGGGCACCCCTAGGTTTAGGCTAAGGCTAGGGCTCCCCTAGCCTAAGGCTAGGGCACCCTTAGGCTTAGGCTAGGGCACCCCTAGGCTTAGGCTAGGACACCCCTAGGCTTCGGCTAAGGCTAGGACTCCCATAGTCTAAGGCTAGGGCAGCCTTAGGCTTAGACTAGGGCACCCCTAGGCTTAGGTTAAGTCTAGGGCTCCCCTAGCTTAAGGCTAGGGCACCCCTAGGCTAAGGGTAAGGCTAGGGCTCCCCTAGCCTAAGGCCCGGGCACCCCTAGGCTTAGGCTATGGTACCCGTGGGCTTAGGCTAGGGCACACCAAGGCTTAGGCTAAGGCACCTCTAGGCTTACGCTATTGTTAGGGCTCCGCTAGCCTAAGGCGAGGGCACCTCTAGGCTTAGGCTAGGGCACCCTTTGGCTTTGGGTAGGGCACCCCTAGGCTTAGGCTAAGGCTAGGGCACCCATAGGTTCAGGCTAGGGCACCCCTTCACTTAGGCTAGGGCACCCCTAGGCTAAGGTTAGGGCACTCCTAGGCTTAGGCTAGGGCACCCCTAGGCTTAGGCTAATGCTAGGGCTCCCCTAGCCTAAGGCTAGGGCACCCCTAGGCTTAGGCTAGGACAACCCTAGGCTTAGGTTAGGGAACCCCTAGGCTTAGGCTAAGGCTAGGGCTGCCCTAGCCTAAGGCTAGGGAACCCCTAAGCTTAGGCTAGGGCACCCCTAGGCTTAGGCTAGGGCACCCATAGGCTTGGCTAGGGCACCCCTAGGCTTAGGCTAAGGCTAGGGCTCCCCTAGCCTAAAGCCTGAGAACCCTAGTCTTAGGCTAGGGCACCCCTAGGCTTAGGCTAGGGCATCCAAAGGCTTAGGCTAGGGCACCCCTAGGATTAGGCTAATGCTAGGGCTACCCTAGCCTAAGGCTAAGGCACCCATAGGCTTAGGCTAGGGCACCCCTTGGCTTAGGCTAGGGCACCCCTAGGTTTTGGCTAAGGCTAGGGCACCCCTAGGCTTAGGCTGGGGCACCCCTAGGCTTAGGCTAGGGCACCCCTAGGCTTAGGCTAAGGCTAGGGCTCCCCTAGTCTAAGGCTGGAGCACCCTTAGGTTTAGGCTAGGGCACCCCTAGGCTTAGGCTTAGGCACCCCTAGGCTTAGGCTAGGGCACCCCAAGGCTTAGGTTAGGGCACCTCTAGTCTTAGGCTAGGGCACCCCAAGGCTTAGGTTAGGGCACCACTAGATTTAGGCTAGGGCACCCCTAGGCTTAGGCTAAGGCACCCCTAGGCTTAGGCTAGGGCACCCCTCGGCTTAGGCTAGGGCACCCCTAGGCTTAGGCTAAGGCTAGGGCTCCTGTAGGCTAACGCTAGGGAACCCCTAGGCTTGGGCTAGGGCACCCCTAGGCTTAGGGTAGGGCAGTCCTAGGCTTAGGCTAGGGCACCCTAAGGCTTCGGCTAAGGTGAGGACTCCTCTTGCCTAAGGATAGGGCATCCCTAAGCTTTGGATAGGGCAACCCTAGGCTTAGACTAAAGCTAGGGCTCCCCTAGCCTAAGGCTAGGGCACCCCTAGGCTTAGGCTAGGGCACCCCTAAGCTTAGGCTAGGGCACCCCTAAGTTTAGGCTAGGACACCCCTAGGCTTAGGCTAGGGCACCCCTAGACTTAGGCTAAGGCTAGGGCACCCCTAGGCTTATGCTTGGGCACCCCTAGGTTTAGGCTAGGGCACCCCTAGGCTTAGGCTAAGGCTAGGGATCCCCTAGCCTAAGGCTAGGGCACCCCTAGGTTTCGGCTAGGGCACCCCTAGGCTTAGGCTAGGGCACCCCTAGGCTTAGGCAAGGGCAGCCCTAGGTTAGGCTAGGGTTAAGGCTCGCCTAGCCTAAGGCTAGGGCACCCCTAGGCTTAGGCTAAGGCTAGGGCTCCCCTAGCCTAAGGCTAGGGCACCCCTAGGCTCAGGCTAGGGAATCCCTAGGCTTAGGCTAGGGATCCCCTAGGCTTAGGCTAGGGCACCCCTGGGCTTACGCTAAGGCTACGGCTCCCCTAGCCTCAGGCTAGGGCACCCCTAGACTCAGGCTATGGCACCCCTAGGCTTAGAATAGGGCAATCCTAGGCTAGACTAAGGCTAGGGCTCCCCTAGCCTCAGGCTAGGGCACCCATAGGCTCAGGCTAGGGCACCCCTAGTCTCAGGTTAGGGCACCCCTAGGCTTAGGCTAGGGCACCCCTAGGCTTAGGCTAGGGCACCCCTAATCTTAGGCTAGGGCACCCCTAGGCATAGGCTAAGGCTAGGGCTCCCCTAGCCTATGGCTAGGGCACCCCTAGGCTTAGGCTAGGGCAACACTAGGCTTAGGCTCAGGCACCCCTAGGCTCAGGCTAAGGCTAGGGGACCCCTAGGCTTAGGCTAAGGCACCCCTAGGCTTAGGCTAGGGCACCCCTTAGTTTAGGCTAGGGCACCCCTAGGTTTAGGCTAGGGCACCCCTAGGATTAGGCTAAAGCTAGGGATCCCCTAGGCTTAGGCAAGGGCACCCCTAGGCTTAGGCTAGGGCACCCCTAGGCTAAGGCAACGGCACCCCTAAGCTCTGGCTAGGGCACCCCTAGGCTTAGGCTAAGGCTAGGGGGACCCCTAGGTTTGGGCTAAGGCACCCCTAGGCTTAGGTTCGGGCACACCTAGTCTTAGGCTAGGGCACCCCTATGCGTAGGCTAGGTGACCCCTAGGCTTAGGCTAAGGCACCCCTAGGCTTAGGCTAGGGCACCCCCAGGTTTAGGCTAATGCTAGGGCTCCCCTAGTCTAAGGCTAGGGCACCCTTAGGCTTATATTAGGGCACCCCTAGGCTTAGGCTAGGGCACCCCTAGGCTTAGGTTAAGTCTAGGGCTCCCCTAGCTTAAGGCTAGGGCACCCCTAGGCTTAGGTTAGGGCACCCCTAGGCTTAGGCTAAGGCACCCCTAGGCTTAGGCTAGTGCACCCCTAGGCTTAGGTTAGGGCACCGCTAGGCTTAGGCTAAGGCTAGGGCTTCCCTAGGCTAAGGCTAGGGCACCCCTAGGCTTAGGCTTGGGCACCCCTAGGCTTAGGTAGGGAACCCCTAGGCTTAGGTTAGGTCACCCCTAGGTTTATGCTAGGCACCCCTAGACTTAGGCTAAGGCACCCCTAGGCTTATGCTAAAGCTAGGGATCCCCTAGCCTAAGGCTAGTGCACCCGTGGCTTAGGCTAGGGCACCCCTATGCTTAGGCTAGGGCACCCCTAGGTTTAGGCTAAGGCTAGGGCTCCCCTAGCCTAAGGCTAGGGCACCCTTAGGCTTAGGCTAGGGCACCACTAGGCTTAGGCTAGGACACCCCTAGGCTTTGGCTAAGGCTAGGACTCCCCTAGTCTAAGGCTAGGGCAGCCTTAGGCTTAGACTAGGGCACCCCTAGGCTTAGGTTAAGTCTAGGGCTCCCCTAGCTTAAGGCTAGGGCACCCCTAGGCTAAGGGTAAGGCTAGGGCTCCCCTAGCCTAAGGC
Organism: Tenrec ecaudatus; assembly: GCF_050624435.1. Classification (NCBI taxonomy): domain Eukaryota; kingdom Metazoa; phylum Chordata; class Mammalia; order Afrosoricida; family Tenrecidae; genus Tenrec; species Tenrec ecaudatus. Next base: position 415,805 of record NW_027458808.1, read on the forward strand.
CCGGGCACCCTTAGGCTTAGGCTATGGTACCCATGGGCTTAGGCTAGGGCACACCAAGGCTTAGGCTAAGGCACCTCTAGGCTTACGCTATTGTTAGGGCTCTGCTAGCCTAAGGCGAGGGCACCTCTAGGCTTAGGCTAGGGCACCCTTTGGCTTTGGGTAGGGCACCCCTAGGCTTAGGCTAAGGCTAGGGCTTCCTAGCCTAAGGCTAGGGCACCCCTAGGCTTAGACTAGGGCACACCTATGCTTATGCTAGGGCACCCCAAGGATTTGGCTAGGGCCCCCCTAGACTTAGGCTAGGGCACCCCAAGGCTTTGGCTAGGGCTCCCCTAGGCTTAGGCTAAGGCTAGGGCACCCATAGGTTCAGGCTAGGGCACCCCTTCACTTAGGCTAGGGCACCCCTAGGCTAAGGTTAGGGCACTCCTAGGCTTAGGCTAGGGCACCCCTAGGCTTAGGCTAATGCTAGGGCTCCCCTAGCCTAAGGCTAGGGCACCCCTAAGCTTAGGCTAAGACAACCCTAGGCTTAGGTTAGGGAACCCCTAGGCTTAGGCTAAGGCTAGGGCTGCCCTAGCCTAAGGCTAGGGAACCCTTAAGCTTAGGCTAGGGCACCCCTAGGCTTAGGCTAGGGCACCCATAGGCTTGGCTAGGGCACCACTAGGCTATGGCTAAGGCTAGGGCTCCCCTAGCCTAAAGCCAGGGCACCCCTAGTCTTAGGCTAGGGCACCCCTAGGCTTAGGCTAGGGCACCCAAAGGCTTAGGCTAGGGCACCCCTAGACTTATGCTAGGGCACCCCTAGGATTAGGCTAAGGCTAGGGCTACCCTAGCCTAAGGCTAAGGCACCCCTAGGCTTAGGCTAGGGCAGCCCTAGGCTTAGGCTAGGGCACCCCTAGGTTTTGGCTAAGGCTAGGGCTACCCTAGCCTAAGGCTAGGGCACCCCTAGGCTTAGGCTGGGGCACCCCTTGGCTTAGGCTAGGGCACCCCTAGGCTTAGGCTAAGGCAAGGGCTCCCCTAGTCTAAGGCTGGAGCACCCTTAGGCTTAGGCTAGGGCACCCCTAGGCTTAGGCTAAGGCACCCCTAGGCTTGGCTAGCGCACCGCTAGGCTTAGGTTAGGGCACCTCTAGTCTTAGGCTAGGGCACCCCTAGGCTTAGGCTAAGGCACCCCTAGGCTTAGGCTAGGGCACCCATCGGCTTAGGCTAGGGCACCCCTAGGCTTAGGCTAAGGCTAGGGCTCCTCTAGGCTAACGGTAGGGCACCCCTAGGCTTGGGCTTGGGCACCCCTAGGCTTAGTGTAGGGCACCCCTAGGCTAAGGTTAGGGCACTCCTAGGCTTAGGCTAGGGCACCCCTAGGCTTTGGATAGGGCAACCCTAGGCTTAGACTAAAGCTAGGGCTCCCCTAGCCTAAGGCTAGGGCACCCCTAGGCTTAGGCTAGGGCACCCCTAGGCTTAGGCTAGGGCACCCCTAGGTTTAGGCTTAGGCTAGGGCACCCCTATACTTAGGCTAGCGCACCCCTTGGCTTAGGCTAGGGCACCCCTAGGCTTAGGCTAAAGCTAGGGCTCCCCTGGCCTAAGGCTAGGGCACCCATAGGCTTAGGCTAGGGCACCCCTAGGCTTAGGCTAGGGCACCGCTAGGTTTAGGCTTAGGCTAGGGCACCCCTAGGCTTAGGCTAAGGCTAGGGCTCCCCTAGTCTAAGGCTAGGGCACCCTTAGGCTTAGCCTAGGGCACCCCTAGGCTTAGGTTAAGCCTAGGGCTCCCCTAGCTTAAGGCTAGGGCACCCCTAGGCTTAGGTTAGGGCTCCCCTAGGCTTAGGCTAGGGCACCCCTAGGTTTAGGCTAGGGCACCCCTAGGCTTAGGCTAGGGCACTCCTAGGCTTAGGCTAAGGCTAGGGCTTCCCTAGCCTAAGGCTAGGGCACCCCTAGGCTTAGGCTAGGGCACCCCTAGGCTTAGGCTAGCGCACCCCAAGGCTTCGGCTAAGGCGAGGACTCCCCTAGCCTAAGGCTAGGGTACCCCTAGGCTTAGGCTAGGGCACCCCTAGACTTAGGCTAGGGCACCCCTAGGTTTGGCTAGGGCACCCCTAGGCTTAGGCTAAGGCTAGGGCTCCTCTAGCCTAACGCTATGGCATCCCTAGGCTTGGGCTAGGGCACCCCTAGGCTTAGGCTAGGGCTCCCCTAGCCTAAGGCTAGGGCACTCCTAGCCTTAGGCTAGGGCATCCCTAAGCTTAGACTAGGGCACCCCTAGTCTTAAGCTAGGGCACCCCTAGGCTTAGGCTAGAGCACCCGTAGGCTTAGGCTAGGGCATCCCTAGGCTTAGGTAGGGAACCCCTAGGCTTAGTTTAGGGCACCGCTATGCTTAGGCTAGGCACCCCTAGACTTAGGCTAAGGTACCCCTAGGCTTAGGCTAGGGCACCCCAAGGCTTAGGCTAGGGAACCCCTAGCCTAAGGCTAAGTCACCCCTAGGCTTAGGCTAGGGAACCCCTAGGTTTAGGCTAATGTGCCCCAAGGCTTACGCTAAGGCTAGGGCTCCCCTAGCCTAAGGTTAGGGCACCCCTAGGCTTAGGCTAGAGCACCCCTAGGCTTAGGCTAGGACACCCGTATACTTAGGCTAGGGCACCCCTAGTCTTTGGCTAGGGCACCCCTAGGCTTAGGCTAAGGCTAGGGCTCCCCTAGCCTAAGGCTAGGGCACCCCTAGGCTTAGGCTAGGGCACCCCTAGGCTTAGGCTAGGGCACCCCATGGCTTAGGATAGGGCACCCCTAGGCGTAGGCTAAGACTAGGGCTCAATTAGACTAAGGCTTGGGCACCCCTAGCCTTAGGCTAAGGCACCCCTAGGCTTAGGCTAGGGCAACCCTAGGCTTATGCTAAGGCATCCCTAGGCTTAAGCTAGTGCACCCCTAGGCTTAGGCTAAGGCTAGGGCTCCCCTTGTCTAAGGCTAGGGCACCCCTAGTCTTAGGCTAGGGCACCCCTAGGCTTAGGCTAAGGCTAGGGCTCAGTTAGCCTAAGGCTAGGGGACCCCTAAGCATAGGCTAGGGAAACCCTAGGTTTAGGGTAGAGCACCCCTAGTCTTAGGCTAGGGCACCCCTAGGCTTAGTCTAGGGCTCCCCTAAGCTTAGGCTAGGGCACCCCTAGGCTTAGGCTAAGGCTAGAGCTCAGCTAGGCTAAGGCTAGGGCAACCCTAGGCTTAGGGTAGGGCACCCCTAGGCTTAGGCCAGGTCACCCCTAGGCTTAGGCTAGGGCACCCCTAGGCTTAGGCTAAGGCTAGGGCTCCACTAGGCTAAGGCTAGGGCACCTCATCCCTATCATTCTACTAATGCAGACAAACTCAGTCCCAGGGGGAGGGCAACTACAGTAACCAGACTGTTTTGTCTGAGTTCTACGTTAGGTCACATAGACCATCTGAATAAACAATTTGATTCTGTGTCCCTCTCCCTCCGATAGACAAAACTGCAGCCAGCACCAGACCTTAAACATGCAGACTAAGAGTTTGTCAAATGTCTAGAAAAAGCAGTCAATACCCTGGAAACCTAGCCTGCAGAAGAGAAGACACAGAATCAAAAGCTACAACTGAAAAAAAAAAAAAAAGCTCCAGGTGGGTGTCATTCAGACAACCGATTCCAATGAAAACATTTGACCTTCTCACAGTGTAAAATTGCTTTTACTTCTGTACTATTGTAATTCAAACAGTTTCCCCTATCTCACCTCCAAATGTAACTCCAGCAGATTCAAGTATGTTAAGGAAGAGGCAATTATTCTGGTGTTTTCTCTGCACCGATTATGGAGCCTGAAACAGTTTTACTATTCTCAGCTCATGCCTTAGATTTTCAACTATTTGAATATGAAGGAAATCTTAACATGCCGCATTTCACAGGCTGCCTTCTGTTTTGCCTCACCCAGATTTACGTTTTTCATTTTGAGAGTGCCTCAACATGGTGTTTTTTTTTGTTTGTTTGTTTTTTGGTCAAGGGGCATTGACATTTTCCATCATCAGATGTTTATGGGAAATTTTACATCCTGCAGGTCCCCGTATACAACAATTACATTAAACAATGGATATTTCTGTATCATCCTGTTTTCCCAACAGGTTATGCTCACTCATATTGTTAGCTTATCACGCCAAATGTCCGAGATGCACAGGTGGTGTTAACTGAAGGGCGGAATGATTCATGCATTGGTCACTTTAGCATTGCAAGTTCATGAGCATCTTGATTTTGAAATTCAGTAAAGGGAGATGATGCCTTAGCCAGTAAAATGCTACTCCTTCCAAGCCTCACGTACACTCAGACATATCTGAGCAGAAGCCACATTATCTACGTGAAACAGCTTTGGATGCTCCACATCTATATGCAGATGCCCACCAAATATGAGATTATTTTGCTTTCTCTGAGTTGGCTCTTACTAGCAGTCAGCCTCATTCTATCTCTTTTGTCGATGGTTGTGGATTCTGGGGGTCACTGGCATATTGGTGGGCTTATGAGATTAAAAAGATCTTTTCAGGTAGTTTCTTGATGTGCATTTAATATTTAATTACAACTCTCTTTTATACACGTGTGTCTGTGGATTTCCACATCTAAAGTGCACAGATTAACACATTCCCATAGCAGAGTGAACCTCCCTTCAGTCATGTCTATAGGTATTTCTCCTCCCTATGTGCAGCTGGACAGTAATTCATCTGGGAAACATCTGGTAAACCAGCACAATGGTGCTTCCCCAACTTTCTGTGATGAGGGACCAGGACATTGGTTACCTTTATAAAAGTCTCCTGACACGTCCTAGTGATGTCTGTTTCTGGGATCATAGAGGCTTCCTCTTCCTTGGTTGGTTTTGTTGGTAGGTGCTATCCAGTTGGTCTGCTTCAAAGCAACCGCAATGTACAGGACAAGGAAAGGCTTGCCAATCCTGGGCCACCCTTATATCTTTTTGATGTTTGAACCCATCTTTGAAGCCCCCGTGGGCATGCATCCTGCAAACGACCTGGCTCTTTGTCACTGGCCCTCCCCTTTAATCTGACCAGAAGTGTTCGTCATCTGGCCCTCTCTCTGGCAAGGTTCTGCCTTGGTTTACTAGTCCTCCACTACCTGACAGTGTTTCCATGAGTAGCATAAGGTTTTCAGTGGTGTATTTCGTCATTCTCAGTGTGCCCTTAGTCTAGACACCCTGCTGCGCGCTTTGCCCTTTACATGACATTGCTGGTATTGGAAATAGCAGTGACCTGCACTCTGACTTTCCTTTCTGTACCTAGCTACAAATGGACAGATTTTAAACAGGTCACGGTTTATCACCGACCCATGTACCACCCTTGAAGCAGCATTGGGGTAGATAATAAATCACGAGTAGTCCTGCACAAGGTGATGGAGCCCTCGTGTCTGAGTGGTTACAAACACCAGCCGCTCCTGGCGCACAAAAGGCGCTTTTAATTCCAGTAAAGAGTTAACAACCTCAGAAACCCAGATGGGCAGTTCTTTCCACCTGCAGCCACCCACACTGCATGTCTTTGTTGAGATGGAGGAGGACATTGTGGATTGGTGTGGGACATATGGGCTAATGTTGGACTTGTAGACTTGGGCTGCACTGGTTTGGGATTTTTTCTCCATGTGCCTTTACCCTTTATCTAAAGCTCTCTTTTATACATTTCAGTTTCTGTGGATTTATTTCTCTAATGTACTCAGATTAACACAACTAATATAAGAAAAGGCAGGACACAAGTAAGCACCCGTTTCCGTTTGGGAAAGACACTAAACAGTGAAAAGCTATTTTCCTCCATGCCATCTCTGGGTGGCACAAACAGCTAAGTGCTCAATTCGTAACTAAAACGATCATCTGAGCCCATATGGTGGTACCTCAGAAGACAGACCTGGTGGTCTGCCTTTGAACCCTCATAGAGCCTTGTAGCCCCTATCTCACAAGGTTCAGTTTGGCTCTGCACACCAGGTTTCAATGACTTGGAATCTACCCCACAGTAACTGTTTGGATGCAAGGATACTCAGTCCTGAGTTATGACCGGCCCCATCCTGACGATTCTGTCATGAGGCAGTTCTGTCCGAAGTCAAATACCTCATGATACTAGCTTTTCTTTTCTTATTTTTTTCCACAGGTAGTTAAAAGACTTTATTAGGAAGGCTTTGAAGTCAAAAGTAACACTCTTGATAGAATTTTCTTTCATCCTTTAAGTCGGCTCTGCAAATATATTATCAGTAATTTAGCTGTAAGGTAAAAGATACGTTAATTTATTTAAGATAAAATATATTTTAGTTCTTAAAATTTATTCCATAAAGTGCATATTTCCCTAAAATTCCCTACTTATACAAAAGAGGTAAAAAATAAAAACAAACACAAAATATAAAATCCCCAACAAAACAGTAACTGAGCATCTTTTTAAAAATTGTAAAAAACTCACAAGAGAAAGTAATGTCTGTGTTTGTTAATATTAAAAAAAGTGAAAAATCTCTGAACGGGGGACTCCCACCCCCTAGCTTTACATATCTCACCTCATCAGTTTGTTGGGCTTGAATACATTGGATATAAAATTACAGCTACAATGCCATTAAAGGTGTGTGGTATAGCATGAGTGCATGCTAATTATGATAAACTTTATAAAAACAGAAAGTGAAGCAGATGGTCATAATGCAGCTCATCATAAGTATAATAGAGCACAACGCAGAGATTATGTTTTCTGGGTCTTTGAACTGATATGAGCCAATTGAGATGTGGGATGATGAACTGAATGTGAAATTGACCTGTTTTTTAAAAGCTTGAATGATCTGGAGGTTAAATGGAATGGGGAAATGTATGGTTTCAATCCTTGGAATAGTGTTTTGGGGACCTTTCTGGAACCTGTTTCATGATGCCAATTCACTTCCAACACTGTGGATAGTGACACACATTCAATGAAGCAAGTGCTTGGCTGCCAACTTTGAGCCGGCTCTATTACTGCCTACTCAGCTTATCCAGACATTTCCTTGTAAACTGGCATTATTTTTTTACACAAATAAGTTTCTAATGGCTTACTTTTTCAATTTCCATAAACCACATTATTTAATAAATTTTTTTTTGATCTCCACAAATGAAAACGTGGTTATAAAGTATAAACACGAGGGTTATTGGGTAAAATTGACTGCAAGACCCAGGGTACTGGGAACTTCCGAAGCCTAGGGATTTGGGTGGAAACACTGATTGAGGCACACTAAGACACCGCTTGACCTGGAATAGCCCTCATGTGGACCTACGACGTGCGATATCTAGGCAGTGAGCCCTCCTACTCAGTCACAATCACCGACTCCTCAGAACTGTTTTGGAGATAGGGCAGACTGCATATAAAATCCCCAGAAAGGATCAGTGTCCAGGCTGGAGTCTGAAGGCATCAATATATTAAAGATACTTGCTTCTGTTTGCATCACTTTCATCCCTATCATTCTTCTCATGCAGCCAAAACTCAGTCCCAGGGGGATGGCAACTACAGTAACCAGACTGTTCTGTCTGATTCTATGTTAGGACACATAGACCATCTGAATAAACAATTTGATTCTGTGTCCCTCTCCCTCCGATAGACAAAACTGCAGCCAGCACCAGAACTTAAGCCTGCAGACTAAGAGTTTGTCAAAAGTCTAGAATAAGCAGTCAATACCCTGGAAACCTAGCCTGCAGAAGAGAAGACACAGAATCAAAAGCTACAACTGAAAAAAAAAAAAAAAAAAAAGCTCCAGGTGGGTGTCATTCAGACAACCGATTCCAATGAAAACACTTGACCTTCTCACAGTGTAAAATTGCTTTTACTTCCGTACTATTGTAATTCAAACAGTTTCCCCTATCTCACCTCCAAATGCAACTCCAGCAGATTCAAGTATATTAAGGAAGAGGCAATTATTCTGGTGTTTTCTCTGCACCGATTATGGAGCCTGAAAGAGTTTTACTATTCTCAGCTCATGCCTTAGATTTTCAACTATTTGAATGTGAAGGAAATCTTAACATGCCGCATTTCACAGGCTGCCTTCTGTGTTGCCTCACACAGATTTACGTTTTTCATTTTGAGAGTGCCTCAACATGGTGTTTTTTTTTTGTTTGTTTTTTTTTTGGTCACGGGGCATTGTCATTTTCCATCATCAGATGTTTATGGGAAATTTTACTACCTGCAGGTCCCCGTATACAACAATTACATTAAACAATGGAGATTTCTGTATCATCCTGTTTTCCCAACAGGTTATGCTCACTCATATTGTTAGCTTATCACGCCAAATGTCCGAGATGCACAGGTGGTGTTAACTGAAGGGCGGAATGATTCATGCATTGGTCACTTTAGCATTGCAAGTTCATGAGCATCTTGATTTTGAAATTCAGTAAAGGGAGATGATGCCTTAGCCAGTAAAATGCTACTCCTTCCAAGCCTCACGTACACTCAGACATATCTGAGCAGAAGCCACATTATCTACGTGAAACAGCTTTGGATGCTCCACATCTATATGCAGATGCCCACCAAATATGAGATTATTTTGCTTTCTCTGAGTTGGCTCTTACTAGCAGTCAGCCTCATTCTATCTCTTTTGTCGATGGTTGTGGATTCTGGGGGTCACTGGCATATTGGTGGGCTTATGAGATTAAAAAGATCTTTTCAGGTAGTTTCTTGATGTGCATTTAATATTTAATTACAACTCTCTTTTATACACGTGTGTCTGTGGATTTCCACATCTAAAGTGCACAGATTAACACATTCCCATAGCAGAGTGAACCTCCCTTCAGTCATGTCTATAGGTATTTCTCCTCCCTATGTGCAGCTGGACAGTAATTCATCTGGGAAACATCTGGTAAACCAGCACAATGGTGCTTCCCCAACTTTCTGTGATGAGGGACCAGGACATTGGTTACCTTTTTAAAAGTCTCCTGACACGTCCTAGGGATGTCTGTTTCTGGGATCATAGAGGCTTCCTCTTCCTTGGTTGGTCTTGTTGGTAGGTGCTATCCAGTTGGTCTGCTTCAAAGCAACCGCAATGTACAGGACAAGGAAAGGCTTGCCAATCCTGGGCCACCCTCATATCTTTTTGATGTTTGAACCCATCTTTGAAGCCCCCGTGGGCATGCATCCTGCAAACGACCTGGCTCTTTGTCACTGGCCCTCCCCTTTAATCTGACCAGAAGTGTTCGTCATCTGGCCCTCTCTCTGGCAAGGTTCTGCCTTGGTTTACTAGTCCTCCACTACCTGACAGTGTTTCCATGAGTAGCATAAGGTTTTCAGTGGTGTATTTCGTCATTCTCAGTGTGCCCTTAGTCTAGACACCCTGCTGCGCGCTTTGCCCTTTACATGACATTGCTGGCATTGGAAATAGCAGTGACCTGCACTCTGACTTTCCTTTCTGTACCTAGCTACAAATGGACAGATTTTAAACGGGTCACGGTTTATCACCGACCCATGTACCACCATTGAAGCAGCATTGGGGTAGATAATAAATCACGAGTAGTCCTGCACAAGGTGATGGAGCCCTCGTGTCTGAGTGGTTACAAACACCAGCCGCTCCTGGCGCACAAAAGGCGCTTTTAATTCCAGTAAAGAGTTAACAACCTCAGAAACCCAGATGGGCAGTTCTTTCCACCTCCAGCCACCCATACTGCATGTCTTTGTTGAGATGGAGGAGGACATTGTGGGTTGGTGTGGGACATATGGGCTAATGTTGGACTTGTAGACTTGGGTTGCACTGGTTTGGGATTTTTTCTCCATGTGCATTTACCCTTTATCTAAAGCTCTCTTTTATACATTTCAGTTTCTGTGGATTTATTTCTCTAATGTACTCAGATTAACACAACTAATATAAGAAAAGGCAGGACACAAGTAAGCACCCGTTTCCGTTTGGGAAAGACACTAAACAGTGAAAAGCTATTTTCCTCCATGCCATCTCTGGGTGGCACAAACAGCTAAGTGCTCAATTCGTAACTAAAACGATCATCTGAGCCCATATGGTGGTACCTCAGAAGACAGACCTGGTGGTCTGCCTTTGAACCCTCATAGAGCCTTGTAGCCCCTTTCTCACAAGGTTCAGTTTGGCTCTGCACACCAGGTTTCAATGACTTGGAATCTACCCCACAGTAACTGTTTGGATGCAAGGATACTCAGTCCTGAGTTATGACCGGCCCCATCCTGACGATTCTGTCATGAGGCAGTTCTGTCCGAAGTCAAATACCTCATGATACTAGCTTTTCTTTTCTTATTTTTTTCCACAGGTAGTTAAAAGACTTTATTAGGAAGGCTTTGAAGTCAAAAGTAACACTCTTGATAGAATTTTCGTTCATCCTTTAAGTCGTCTCTGCAAATATATAATCAGTGATTTAGCTGTAAGATAAAAGACACGTTAATTTATTTAAGATAAAATAATTTTTAGTTCTTAAAATTTATTCCATAAAGTGCATATTTCCCTAAAATTCCCTACTTATACAAAAGAGGTAAAAAATAAAAACAAACACAAAATATAAAATCCCCAACAAAACAGTAACTGAGCTTCTTTTTAAAAATTGTAAAAAACTCACAAGAGAAACTAATGTCTGTGTTTGTTAATATTAAAAAAAGTGAAAAATCTCTGGATCGGGGACTCCCACCTCCTAGCTTTACATATCTCACCTCATCAGTTTGTGGGGCTTGAATACATTGGATATAAAATTATAGCTACATTGGCATTAAAGGTGTGTGGTATAGCATGAGTGCATGCTACTTCTGATAAACTTTCTAAAAACAGAAAGTGAAGCAGATGGTCATAATGCAGCTCATCATAAGTATAATAGAGCACAACTCAGAGATTATGTTTTCTGGGTCTTTGAACTGATATGAGCCAATTGAGATGTGGGATGATGAACTGAATGTGAAATTGACCTGTTTTTTAAAAGCTTGAATGATCTGGAGGTTAAATGGAATGGGGAAATGTATGGTTTCAATCCTTGGAATAGTGTTTTGGGGACCTTTCTGGAACCTGTTTCATGATGCCAATTCACTTCCAACACTGTGGATAGTGACACACATTCAATGAAGCAAGTGCTTGGCTGCCAACTTTGAGCCGGCTCTATTACTGCCTATTCATCTTATCCAGACATTTCCTTGCAAAGTGGCATTATTTTTTTACACAAATAAGTTTCTAATGGCTTATTTTTTTCAATTTTCATAAACCACATTATTTAATAATTTTTTTTTGATCTCCACAAATGAAAACGTGGTTATAAAGCATAAACACGAGGGTTATTGGGTAAAAGGGACTGCAGGACACAGGGTACTGGCAATTTCCGAAGCCTAGGGATTTGGGTGGAAACACTGATTGAGGCACACTAAGACACCGCTTGACCTGGAGTAGCCCTCATGTGGACCTACGACGTGTGATATCTAGGCAGTGTGCCCTCCTACTCAGTCACAATTACTGACTCCTCAGAACTGTTTTGGAGATAGGGGAGACTGCATATAAAATCCCCAGAAAGGATCAGTGTCCAGGCTGGAGTCTGAAGGCATCAATATATTAAAGATACTTGCTTCTGTTTGCATCACTTTCATCCCTATCATTCTTCTCATGCAGCCAAAACTCAGTCCCAGGGGGATGGCAACTACAGTAACCAGACTGTTCTGTCTGACTTCTATGTTAGGACACATAGACCATCTGAATAAACAATTTGATTCTGTGTCCCTCTCCCTCCGATAGACAAAACTGCAGCCAGCACCAGAACTTAAACCTGCAGACTAAGAGTTTGTCAAAAGTCTAGAATGAGCAGTCAATACCCTGGAAACCTAGCCTGCAGAAGAGAAGACACAGAATCAAAAGCTACAACAGAAAAAAAAAAAAAAAAAAGCTCCAGGTGGGTGTCATTCAGACAACCGATTCCAATGAAAACACTTGACCTTCTCACAGTGTAAAATTGCTTTTACTTCCGTACTATTGTAATTCAAACAGTTTCCCCTATCTCACCTCCAAATATAACTCCAGCAGATTCAAGTATATTAAGGAAGAGGCAATTATTCTGGTGTTTTCTCTGCACCGATTATGGAGCCTGAAACAGTTTTACTATTCTCAGCTCATACCTTAGATTTTCAACTATTTGAATGTGAAGGAAATCTTAACATGCCGCATTTCACAGGCTGCCTTCTGTGTTGCCTCACCCAGATTTACATTTTTCATTTTGAGAGTGCCTCAACATGGTGTTTTTTTTTGTTTGTTTGTTTTTGGTCAAGGGGCATTGTCATTTTCCATCATCAGATGTTTATGGGAAATTTTACATCCTGCAGGTTCCCGTATACAACAATTACATTAAACAATGGAGATTTCTGTATCTTCCTGTTTCCCAACAGGTTATGCTCACTCATATTGTTAGCTTATCATGCCAAATGTCCGAGATGCACAGGTGGTGTTAACTGAAGGGCGGAATGATTCATGCATTGGTCACTTTAGCATTGCAAGTTCATGAGCATCTTGATTTTGAAATTCAGTAAAGGGAGATGATGCCTTAGCCAGTAAAATGCTTCTCCTTCCAAGCCTCACGTACACTCAGACATATCTGAGCAGAAGCCACATTATCTACGTGAAACAGCTTTGGATGCTCCACATCTATATGCAGATGCCCACCAAATATGAGATTATTTTGCTTTCTCTGAGTTGGCTCTTACTAGCAGTCAGCCTCATTCTATCTCTTTTGTAGATGGTTGTGGATTCTGGGAGTCATTGGCATATTGGTGGGCTTATGAGATTAAAAAGATCTTTTAGGGTAGTTTCTTGATGTGCATTTAATATTTAATTACAACTCTCTTTTATACACGTGTGTCTGTGGATTTCCTCATCTAAAGTGCACAGATTAACACATTCCCATAGCAGAGTGAACCTCCCTTCAGTCATGTCTATAGGTATTTCTCCTCCCTATGTGCAGCTGGACAGTAATTCATCTGGGAAACATCTGGTAAACCAGCACAATGGTGCTTCCCCAACTTTCTGTGATGAGGGACCAGGACATTGGTTACCTTTATAAAAGTCTCTTGACACGTCCTAGTGATGTCTGTTTCTGGGATCATAGAGGCTTCCTCTTCCTTGGTTGGTCTTGTTGGTAGGTGCTATCCAGTTGGTCTGCTTCAAAGCAACCGCAATGTACAGGACAAGGAAAGGCTTGCCAATCCTGGGCCACCCTCATATCTTTTTGATGTTTGAACCCATCTTTGAAGCCCCCGTGGGCATGCATCCTGCAAACGACCTGGCTCTTTGTCACTGGCCCTCCCCTTTAATCTGACCAGAAGTGTTCGTCATCTGGCCCTCTCTCTGGCAAGGTTCTGCCTTGGTTTACTAGTCCTCCACTACCTGACAGTGTTTCCATGAGTAGCATAAGGTTTTCAGTGGTGTATTTCGTCATTCTCAGTGTGCCCTTAGTCTAGACACCCTGCTGTGCGCTTTGCCCTTTACATGACATTGCTGGCATTGGAAATAGCAGTGACCTGCACTCTGACTTTCCTTTCTGTACCTAGCTACAAATGGACAGATTTTAAACAGGTCACGGTTTATCACCGACCCATGTACCACCCTAGAAGCAGCTTGTGGTAGATAGTAAATCACGAGTAGTCCTGCACAAGGTGATGGAGCCCTCGTGTCTGAGTGGTTACAAACACCAGCTGCTCCAGGCGCACAAAAGGCACTTTTATTCCAGTAAAGAGTTAACAACCTCAGAAACCCAGATGGGCAGTTCTTTCCACCTGCAGCCACCCACACTGCATGTCTTTGTTGAGATGGAGGAGGACATTGTGGATTGGTGTGGGACATATGGGCTAATGTTGGACTTATAGACTTGGGCTGCACTGGTTTGGGATTTTTTCTCCATGTGCATTTACCCTTTATCTAAAGCTCTCTTTTATACATTTCAGTTTCTGTGGATTTATTTCTCTAATATACTCAGATTAACACAACTAATATAAGAAAAGGCAGGACACAAGTAAGCACCCGTTTCCGTTTGGGAAAGACACTAAACAGTGAAAAGTTATTTTCCTCCATGCCATCTCTGGGTGGCACGAACAGTTAAGTGCTTAATTCGTCACTAAAACGATCATCTGAGCCCATATGGTGGTACCTCAGAAGACAGACCTGGTGGTCTGCTTTTGAACCCTCATAGAGCCTTGTAGCCCCTATCTCACAAGGTTCAGTTTGGCTCTGCACACCAGGTTTCAATGACTTGGAATCTACCCCACAGTAACTGTTTGGATGCAAGGATACTCAGTCCTGAGTTATGACCGGCCCCATCCTGACGATTCTGTCATGAGGCAGTTCTGTCCTAAGTCAAATACCTAATGATACTAGCTTTTCTTTTCTTATTTTTTTCCACAGGTAGTTAAAAGACTTTATTAGGAAGGCTTTGAAGTCAAAAGTAACACTCTTGATAGAATTTTCTTTCATCCTTTAAGTCGGCTCTGCAAATATATTATCTGTAATTTAGCTGTAAGATAAAAGATACGTTAATTTATTTATGATAAAATATATTTTAGTTCTTAAAATTTATTCCATAAAGTACATATTTCCCTAAAATTCCCTACTTATACAAAAGAGGTAAAAAATAAAAACAAACACAAAATATAAAGTCCCCAACAAAACAGTAACTGAGCATCTTTTTAAAAATTGTAAAAAACTAACAAGAGAAAGTAATGTGTGTGTTTGTTAATATTAAAAAAAGTGAAAAATCTCTGGACGGGGGACTCCCACCCCCTAGCTTTACATATCTCACCTCATCAGTTTGTTGGGCTTGAATACATTGGATATAAAATTACAGCTACAATGGCATTAAAGGTGTGTGGTATAGCATGAGTGCATGCTAATTATGATAAACTTTCTAAAAACAGAAAGTGAAGCAGATGGTCATAATGCAGCTCATCATAAGTATAATAGAGCACAACTCAGAGATTATGTTTTCTGGGTCTTTGAACTGATATGAGCCAATTGAGATGTGGGATGATGAACTGAATGTGAAATTGACCTGTTTTTTAAAAGCTTGAATGATCTGGAGGTTAAATGGAATGGGGAAAAGTATGGTTTCAATCCTTGGAATAGTGTTTTGGGGACCTTTCTGGAACCTGTTTCATGATGCCAATTCACTATCCAACACTGTGGATAGTGACACACATTCAATGAAGCAAGTGCTTGGCTGCCAACTTTGAGCCGGCTCTATTACTGCCTACTCAGCTTATCCAGACATTTCCTTGCAAACTGGCATTATTTTTTTACACAAATAAGTTTCTAATGGCTTATTTTTTCAATTTCCATAAACCACATTATTTAATAAAAAATTTTTTGATCTCCACAAATGAAAACGTGGTTATAAAGTATAAACACGAGGGTTATTGGGTAAAAGGGACTGCAGGACACAGGGTACTGGGAACTTCCGAAGCCTAGGGATTTGGGTGGAAACACTGATTGAGGCACACTAAGACACCGCTTGACCTGGAATAGCCCTCATGTGGACCTACGACATGTGATATCTAGGCAGTGAGCCCTCCTACTCAGTCACAATCACCGACTCCTCAGAACTGTTTTGGAGATAGGGGAGACTGCATATAAAGTCCCCAGAAAGGATCAGTGTCCAGGCTGGAGTCTGAAGGCATCAATATATTAAAGATACTTGCTTCTGTTTGCATCACTTTCATCCCTATCATTCTTCTCATGCAGCCTAAACTCAGTCCCAGGTGGATGGCAACTACAGTAACCAGACTGTTCTGTCTGACTTCTAAGTTAGGACACATAGACCATCTGAATAAACAATTTGATTCTGTGTCCCTCTCCCTCCGATAGACAAAACTGCAGCCAGCACCAGAACTTAAACCTGCAGATTAAGAGTTTGTCAAAAGTCTAGAAAAAGCAGTCAATACCCTGGAAACCTAGCCTGCCGAAGAGAAGACACAGAATCAAAAGCTACAACTGAAAAAAAAAAAAAAAAACTCCAGGTGGGTGTCATTCAGACAACCGATTCCAATGAAAACACTTGACCTTCTCACAGTGTAAAATTGCTTTTACTTCCGTACTATTGTAATTCAAACAGTTTCCCCTATCTCACCTCCAAATGTAACTCCAGCAGATTCAAGTATATTAAGGAAGAGGCAATTATTCTGGTGTTTTCTCTGCACCGATTATGGAGCCTGAAACAGTTTTACTATTCTCAGCTCATGCCTTAGATTTTCAACTATTTGAATGTGAAGGAAATCTTAACATGCCGCATTTCACAGGCTGCCTTCTGTGTTGCCTCTCCCAGATTTACGTTTTTCATTTTGAGAGTGCCTCAACATGGTGTTTTTTTTTTGGTCACGGGGCATTGTCATTTTCCATCATCAGATGTTTATGGGAAATTTTACATCCTGCAGGTCCCCGTATACAACAATTACATTAAACAATGGAGATTTCTGTATCTTCCTGTTTTCCCAACAGGTTATGCTCACTCATATTGTTAGCTTATCACGCCAAATGTCCGAGATGCACAGGTGGTGTTAACTGAAGGGCGGAATGATTCATGCATTGGTCACTTTAGCATTGCAAGTTCATGAGCATCTTGATTTTGAAATTCAGTAAAGGGAGATGAGGACTTAGCCAGTAAAATGCTACTCTTTCCAAGCCTCACGTACACTCAGACATATCTGAGCAGAAGCCACATTATCTACGTGAAACAGCTTTGGATGCTCCACATCTATATGCAGATGCCCACCAAATATGAGATTATTTTGCTTTCTCTGAGTTGGCTCTTACTAGCAGTCAGCCTCATTCTATCTCTTTTGTAGATGGTTGTGGATTCTGGGGTTCATTGGCATAATGGTGGGCTTATGAGATTAAAAAGATCTTTTAGGGTAGTTTCTTGATGTGCATTTAATATTTAATTACAACTCTCTTTTATACACGTGTGTCTGTGGATTTCCACATCTAAAGTGCACAGATTAACACATTCCCATAGCAGAGTGAACCTCCCTTCAGTCATGTCTATAGGTATTTCTCCTCCCTATGTGCAGCTGGACAGTAATTCATCTGGGAAACATCTGGTAAACCAGCACAATGGTGCTTCCCCAACTTTCTGTGATGAGGGACCAGGACATTGGTTACCTTTATAAAAGTCTCCTGACACGTCCGAGTGATGTCTGTTTCTGGGATCATAGAGGCTTCCTCTTCCTTGGTTGGTCTTGTTGGTAGGTGCTATCCAGTTGGTCTGCTTCAAAGCAACCGCAATGTACAGGACAAGGAAAAGCTTGCCAATCCTGGGCCACCCTCATATCTTTTTGATGTTTGAACCCATCTTTGAAGCCCCCGTGGGCATGCATCCTGCAAACGACCTGGCTCTTTGTCACTGGCCCTCCCCTTTAATCTGACCAGAAGTGTTCGTCATCTGGCCCTCTCTCTGGCAAGGTTCTGCCTTGGTTTACTAGTCCTCCACTACCTGACAGTGTTTCCATGAGTAGCATAAGGTTTTCAGTGGTGTATTTCGTCATCCTCAATGTGTCCTTAGTCTAGACACCCTGCTGTGCGCTTTGCCCTTTACATGACATTGCTGGCATTGGAAATAGCAGTGACCTGCACTCTGACTCTCCTTTCTGTACCTAGCTACAAATGGACTGATTTTAAACAGGTCACGGTTTATCACCGACCCATGTACCACCCTAGAAGCAGCTTGTGGTAGATAGTAAATCACGAGTAGTCCTGCACAAGGTGATGGAGCCCTCGTGTCTGAGTGGTTACAAACACCAGCCGCTCCAGGCGCACAAAAGGCGCTTTTAATTCCAGTAAAGAGTTAACAACCTCAGAAACCCAGATGGGCAGTTCTTTCCACCTGCAGCCACCCACACTGCATGTCTTTGTTGAGATGGAGGAGGACATTGTGGATTGGTGTAGACATATGGGCTAATGTTGGACTTATAGACTTGGGCTGCACTGGTTTGGGATTTTTTCTCCATGTGCATTTACCCTTTATCTAAAGCTCTCTTTTATACATTTCAGTTTCTGTGGATTTATTTCTCTAATGTACTCAGATTAACACAACTAATATAAGAAAAGGCAGGACACAAGTAAGCACCCGTTTCCATTTGGGAAAGACACTAAACAGTGAAAAGCTATTTTCCTCCATGCCATCTCTGGGTGGCACAAACAGCTAAGTGCTCAATTCGTAACTAAAACGATCATCTGAGCCCATATGGTGGTACCTCAGAAGACAGACCTGGTGGTCTGCTTTTGAACCCTCATAGAGCCTTGTAGCCCCTATCTCACAAGGTTCAGTTTGGCTCTGCACACCAGGTTTCAATGACTTGGAATCTACCCCACAGTAACTGTTTGGATGCAAGGATACTCAGTCCTGAGTTATGACCGGCCCCATCCTGACGATTCTGTCATGAGGCAGTTCTGTCCGAAGTCAAATACCTCATGATACTAGCTTTTCTTTTCTTATTTTTTTCCACAGGTAGTTAAAAGACTTTATTAGGAAGGCTTTGAAGTCAAAAGTAACACTCTTGATAGAATTTTCTTTCATCCTTTAAGTCGGCTCTGCAAATATATAATCAGTGATTTAGCTGTAAGATAAAAGATACGTTAATTTATTTAAGATAAAATATATTTTAGTTCTTAAAATTTATTCCATAAAGTACATATTTCCCTAAAATTCCCTACTTATACAAAAGAGGTAAGAAATAAAAACAAACACAAAATATAAAATCCCCAACAAAACAGTAACTGAGCATCTTTTTAAAAATTGTAAAAAACTAACAAGAGACACTAATGTGTGTGTTTGTTAATATTAAAAAAAGTGAAAAATCTCTGAACGGGGGACTCCCACACCCTAGCTTTACATATCTCACCTCATCAGTTTGTTGGGCTTGAATACATTGGATATAAAATTACAGCTACAATGGCATTAAAGGTGTGTGGTATAGCATGAGTGCATGCTAATTATGATAAACTTTCTAAAAACAGAAAGTGAAGCAGATGGTCATAATGCAGCTCATCATAAGTATAATAGAGCACAACGCAGAGATTATGTTTTCTGGGTCTTTGAACTGATATGAGCCAATTGAGATGTGGGATGATGAACTGAATGTGAAATTGACCTGTTTTTTAAAAGCTTGAATGATCTGGAGGTTAAATGGAATGGGGAAATGTATGGTTTCAATCCTTGGAATAGTGTTTTGGGGACCTTTCTGGAACCTGTTTCATGATGCCAATTCACTATCCAACACTGTGGATAGTGACACACATTCAATGAAGCAAGTGCTTGGCTGCCAACTTTGAGCCGGCTCTATTACTGCCTACTCAGCTTATCCAGACATTTCCTTGCAAACTGGCATTATTTTTTTACACAAATAAGTTTCTAATGGCTTATTTTTTCAATTTCCATAAACCACATTATTTAATAAAAATTTTTTTGATCTCCACAAATGAAAACGTGGTTATAAAGTATAAACACGAGGGTTATTGGGTAAAAGGGACTGCAGGACACAGGGTACTGGGAACTTCCGAAGCCTAGGGATTTAGGTGGAAACACTGATTGAGGCACACTAAGACACCGCTTGACCTGGAATAGCCCTCATGTGGACCTACGACATGTGATATCTAGGCAGTGAGCCCTCCTACTCAGTCACAATCACCGACTCCTCAGAACTGTTTTGGAGATAGGGGAGACTGCATATAAAGTCCCCAGAAAGGATCAGTGTCCAGGCTGGAGTCTGAAGGCATCAATATATTAAAGATACTTGCTTCTGTTTGCATCACTTTCATCCCTATCATTCTTCTCATGCAGCCTAAACTCAGTCCCAGGTGGATGGCAACTACAGTAACCAGACTGTTCTGTCTGACTTCTAAGTTAGGACACATAGACCATCTGAATAAACAATTTGATTCTGTGTCCCTCTCCCTCCGATAGACAAAACTGCAGCCAGCACCAGAACTTAAACCTGCAGATTAAGAGTTTGTCAAAAGTCTAGAAAAAGCAGTCAATACCCTGGAAACCTAGCCTGCCGAAGAGAAGACACAGAATCAAAAGCTACAACTGAAAAAAAAAAAAAAAACTCCAGGTGGGTGTCATTCAGACAACCGATTCCAATGAAAACACTTGACCTTCTCACAGTGTAAAATTGCTTTTACTTCCGTACTATTGTAATTCAAACAGTTTCCCCTATCTCACCTCCAAATGTAACTCCAGCAGATTCAAGTATATTAAGGAAGAGGCAATTATTCTGGTGTTTTCTCTGCACCGATTATGGAGCCTGAAACAGTTTTACTATTCTCAGCTCATGCCTTAGATTTTCAACTATTTGAATGTGAAGGAAATCTTAACATGCCGCATTTCACAGGCTGCCTTCTGTGTTGCCTCTCCCAGATTTACGTTTTTCATTTTGAGAGTGCCTCAACATGGTGTTTTTTTTTTGGTCACGGGGCATTGTCATTTTCCATCATCAGATGTTTATGGGAAATTTTACATCCTGCAGGTCCCCGTATACAACAATTACATTAAACAATGGAGATTTCTGTATCTTCCTGTTTTCCCAACAGGTTATGCTCACTCATATTGTTAGCTTATCACGCCAAATGTCCGAGATGCACAGGTGGTGTTAACTGAAGGGCGGAATGATTCATGCATTGGTCACTTTAGCATTGCAAGTTCATGAGCATCTTGATTTTGAAATTCAGTAAAGGGAGATGAGGACTTAGCCAGTAAAATGCTACTCTTTCCAAGCCTCACGTACACTCAGACATATCTGAGCAGAAGCCACATTATCTACGTGAAACAGCTTTGGATGCTCCACATCTATATGCAGATGCCCACCAAATATGAGATTATTTTGCTTTCTCTGAGTTGGCTCTTACTAGCAGTCAGCCTCATTCTATCTCTTTTGTAGATGGTTGTGGATTCTGGGGTTCATTGGCATAATGGTGGGCTTATGAGATTAAAAAGATCTTTTAGGGTAGTTTCTTGATGTGCATTTAATATTTAATTACAACTCTCTTTTATACACGTGTGTCTGTGGATTTCCACATCTAAAGTGCACAGATTAACACATTCCCATAGCAGAGTGAACCTCCCTTCAGTCATGTCTATAGGTATTTCTCCTCCCTATGTGCAGCTGGACAGTAATTCATCTGGGAAACATCTGGTAAACCAGCACAATGGTGCTTCCCCAACTTTCTGTGATGAGGGACCAGGACATTGGTTACCTTTATAAAAGTCTCCTGACACGTCCGAGTGATGTCTGTTTCTGGGATCATAGAGGCTTCCTCTTCCTTGGTTGGTCTTGTTGGTAGGTGCTATCCAGTTGGTCTGCTTCAAAGCAACCGCAATGTACAGGACAAGGAAAGGCTTGCCAATCCTGGGCCACCCTCATATCTTTTTGATGTTTGAACCCATCTTTGAAGCCCCCGTGGGCATGCATCCTGCAAACGACCTGGCTCTTTGTCACTGGCCCTCCCCTTTAATCTGACCAGAAGTGTTCGTCATCTGGCCCTCTCTCTGGCAAGGTTCTGCCTTGGTTTACTAGTCCTCCACTACCTGACAGTGTTTCCATGAGTAGCATAAGGTTTTCAGTGGTGTATTTCGTCATCCTCAATGTGTCCTTAGTCTAGACACCCTGCTGTGCGCTTTGCCCTTTACATGACATTGCTGGCATTGGAAATAGCAGTGACCTGCACTCTGACTCTCCTTTCTGTACCTAGCTACAAATGGACTGATTTTAAACAGGTCACGGTTTATCACCGACCCATGTACCACCCTAGAAGCAGCTTGTGGTAGATAGTAAATCACGAGTAGTCCTGCACAAGGTGATGGAGCCCTCGTGTCTGAGTGGTTACAAACACCAGCCGCTCCAGGCGCACAAAAGGCGCTTTTAATTCCAGTAAAGAGTTAACAACCTCAGAAACCCAGATGGGCAGTTCTTTCCACCTGCAGCCACCCACACTGCATGTCTTTGTTGAGATGGAGGAGGACATTGTGGATTGGTGTGGGACATATGGGCTAATGTTGGACTTATAGACTTGGGCTGCACTGGTTTGGGATTTTTTCTCCATGTGCATTTACCCTTTATCTAAAGCTCTCTTTTATACATTTCAGTTTCTGTGGATTTATTTCTCTAATGTACTCAGATTAACACAACTAATATAAGAAAAGGCAGGACACAAGTAAGCACCCGTTTCCATTTGGGAAAGACACTAAACAGTGAAAAGCTATTTTCCTCCATGCCATCTCTGGGTGGCACAAACAGCTAAGTGCTCAATTCGTAACTAAAACAATCATCTGAGCCCATATGGTGGTACCTCAGAAGACAGACCTGGTGGTCTGCTTTTGAACCCTCATAGAGCCTTGTAGCCCCTATCTCACAAGGTTCAGTTTGGCTCTGCACACCAGGTTTCAATGACTTGGAATCTACCCCACAGTAACTGTTTGGATGCAAGGATACTCAGTCCTGAGTTATGACCGGCCCCATCCTGACGATTCTGTCATGAGGCAGTTCTGTCCGAAGTCAAATACCTCATGATACTAGCTTTTCTTTTCTTATTTTTTTCCACAGGTAGTTAAAAGACTTTATTAGGAAGGCTTTGAAGTCAAAAGTAACACTCTTGATAGAATTTTCTTTCATCCTTTAAGTCGGCTCTGCAAATATATAATCAGTGATTTAGCTGTAAGATAAAAGATACGTTAATTTATTTAAGATAAAATATATTTTAGTTCTTAAAATTTATTCCATAAAGTACATATTTCCCTAAAATTCCCTACTTATACAAAAGAGGTAAGAAATAAAAACAAACACAAAATATAAAATCCCCAACAAAACAGTAACTGAGCATCTTTTTAAAAATTGTAAAAAACTAACAAGAGACACTAATGTGTGTGTTTGTTAATATTAAAAAAAGTGAAAAATCTCTGAACGGGGGACTCCCACACCCTAGCTTTACATATCTCACCTCATCAGTTTGTTGGGCTTGAATACATTGGATATAAAATTACAGCTACAATGGCATTAAAGGTGTGTGGTATAGCATGAGTGCATGCTAATTATGATAAACTTTCTAAAAACAGAAAGTGAAGCAGATGGTCATAATGCAGCTCATCATAAGTATAATAGAGCACAACGCAGAGATTATGTTTTCTGGGTCTTTGAACTGATATGAGCCAATTGAGATGTGGGATGATGAACTGAATGTGAAATTGACCTGTTTTTTAAAAGCTTGAATGATCTGGAGGTTAAATGGAATGGGGAAATGTATGGTTTCAATCCTTGGAATAGTGTTTTGGGGACCTTTCTGGAACCTGTTTCATGATGCCAATTCACTATCCAACACTGTGGATAGTGACACACATTCAATGAAGCAAGTGCTTGGCTGCCAACTTTGAGCCGGCTCTATTACTGCCTACTCAGCTTATCCAGACATTTCCTTGCAAACTGGCATTATTTTTTTACACAAATAAGTTTCTAATGGCTTATTTTTTCAATTTCCATAAACCACATTATTTAATAAAAATTTTTTTGATCTCCACAAATGAAAACGTGGTTATAAAGTATAAACACGAGGGTTATTGGGTAAAAGGGACTGCAGGACACAGGGTACTGGGAACTTCCGAAGCCTAGGGATTTGGGTGGAAACACTGATTGAGGCACACTAAGACACCGCTTGACCTGGAATAGCCCTCATGTGGACCTACGACATGTGATATCTAGGCAGTGAGCCCTCCTACTCAGTCACAATCACCGACTCCTCAGAACTGTTTTGGAGATAGGGGAGACTGCATATAAAGTCCCCAGAAAGGATCAGTGTCCAGGCTGGAGTCTGAAGGCATCAATATATTAAAGATACTTGCTTCTGTTTGCATCACTTTCAACCCTATCATTCTTCTCATGCAGCCTAAACTCAGTCCCAGGTGGATGGCAACTACAGTAACCAGACTGTTCTGTCTGACTTCTAAGTTAGGACACATAGACCATCTGAATAAACAATTTGATTCTGTGTCCCTCTCCCTCCGATAGACAAAACTGCAGCCAGCACCAGACCTTAAACCTGCAGATTAAGAGTTTGTCAAAAGTCTAGAAAAAGCAGTCAATACCCTGGAAACCTAGCCTGCAGAAGAGAAGACACAGAATCAAAAGCTACAACTGAAAAAAAAAAAAAAACTCCAGGTGGGTGTCATTCAGACAACCGATTCCAATGAAAACACTTGACCTTCTCACAGTGTAAAATTGCTTTTACTTCCGTACTATTGTAATTCAAACAGTTTCCCCTATCTCACCTCCAAATGTAACTCCAGCAGATTCAAGTATATTAAGGAAGAGGCAATTATTCTGGTGTTTTCTCTGCACCGATTATGGAGCCTGAAACAGTTTTACTATTCTCAGCTCATGCCTTAGATTTTCAACTATTTGAATGTGAAGGAAATCTTAACATGCCGCATTTCACAGGCTGCCTTCTGTGTTGCCTCACCCAGATTTACGTTTTTCATTTTGAGAGTGCCTCAACATGGTGTTTTTTTTTTGGTCAAGGGGCATTGTCATTTTCCATCATCAGATGTTTATGGGAAATTTTACATCCTGCAGGTCCCCGTATACAACAATTACATTAAACAATGGAGATTTCTGTATCTTCCTGTTTTCCCAACAGGTTATGCTCACTCATATTGTTAGCTTATCACGCCAAATGTCCGAGATGCACAGGTGGTGTTAACTGAAGGGCGGAATGATTCATGCATTGGTCACTTTAGCATTGCAAGTTCATGAGCATCTTGATTTTGAAATTCAGTAAAGGGAGATGAGGACTTAGCCAGTAAAATGCTACTCTTTCCAAGCCTCACGTACACTCAGACATATCTGAGCAGAAGCCACATTATCTACGTGAAACAGCTTTGGATGCTCCACATCTATATGCAGATGCCCACCAAATATGAGATTATTTTGCTTTCTCTGAGTTGGCTCTTACTAGCAGTCAGCCTCATTCTATCTCTTTTGTAGATGGTTGTGGATTCTGGGGTTCATTGGCATAATGGTGGGCTTATGAGATTAAAAAGATCTTTTAGGGTAGTTTCTTGATGTGCATTTAATATTTAATTACAACTCTCTTTTATACACGTGTGTCTGTGGATTTCCACATCTAAAGTGCACAGATTAACACATTCCCATAGCAGAGTGAACCTCCCTTCAGTCATGTCTATAGGTATTTCTCCTCCCTATGTGCAGCCGGACAGTAATTCATCTGGGAAACATCTGGTAAACCAGCACAATGGTGCTTCCCCAACTTTCTGTGATGAGGGACCAGGACATTGGTTACCTTTATAAAAGTCTCCTGACACGTCCGAGTGATGTCTGTTTCTGGGATCATAGAGGCTTCCTCTTCCTTGGTTGGTCTTGTTGGTAGGTGCTATCCAGTTGGTCTGCTTCAAAGCAACCGCAATGTACAGGACAAGGAAAGGCTTGCCAATCCTGGGCCACCCTCATATCTTTTTGATGTTTGAACCCATCTTTGAAGCCCCCGTGGGCATGCATCCTGCAAACGACCTGGCTCTTTGTCACTGGCCCTCCCCTTTAATCTGACCAGAAGTGTTCGTCATCTGGCCCTCTCTCTGGCAAGGTTCTGCCTTGGTTTACTAGTCCTCCACTACCTGACAGTGTTTCCATGAGTAGCATAAGGTTTTCAGTGGTGTATTTCGTCATCCTCAGTGTGTCCTTAGTCTAGACACCCTGCTGCGCGCTTTGCCCTTTACATGACATTGCTGGCATTGGAAATAGCAGTGACCTGCACTCTGACTCTCCTTTCTGTACCTAGCTACAAATGGACTGATTTTAAACAGGTCACGGTTTATCACCGACCCATGTACCACCCTAGAAGCAGCTTGTGGTAGATAATAAATCACGAGTAGTCCTGCACAAGGTGATGGAGCCCTCGTGTCTGAGTGGTTACAAACACCAGCCGCTCCAGGCGCACAAAAGGCGCTTTTAATTCCAGTAAAGAGTTAACAACCTCAGAAACCCAGATGGGCAGTTCTTTCCACCTGCAGCCACCCACACTGCATGTCTTTGTTGAGATGGAGGAGGACATTGTGGATTGGTGTGGGACATATGGGCTAATGTTGGACTTATAGACTTGGGCTGCACTGGTTTGGGATTTTTTCTCCATGTGCATTTACCCTTTATCTAAAGCTCTCTTTTATACATTTCAGTTTCTGTGGATTTATTTCTCTAATGTACTCAGATTAACACAACTAATATAAGAAAAGGCAGGACACAAGTAAGCACCCGTTTCCATTTGGGAAAGACACTAAACAGTGAAAAGCTATTTTCCTCCATGCCATCTCTGGGTGGCACAAACAGCTAAGTGTTCAATTCGTAACTAAAACGATCATCTGAGCCCATATGGTGGTACCTCAGAAGACAGACCTGGTGGTCTGCTTTTGAACCCTCATAGAGCCTTGTAGCCCCTATCTCACAAGGTTCAGTTTGGCTCTGCACACCAGGTTTCAATGACTTGGAATCTACCCCACAGTAACTGTTTGGATGCAAGGATACTCAGTCCTGAGTTATGACCGGCCCCATCCTGACGATTCTGTCATGAGGCAGTTCTGTCCGAAGTCAAATACCTCATGATACTAGCTTTTCTTTTCTTATTTTTTTCCACAGGTAGTTAAAAGACTTTATTAGGAAGGCTTTGAAGTCAAAAGTAACACTCTTGATAGAATTTTCTTTCATCCTTTAAGTCGGCTCTGCAAATATATAATCAGTGATTTAGCTGTAAGATAAAAGATACGTTAATTTATTTAAGATAAAATATATTTTAGTTCTTAAAATTTATTCCATAAAGTGCATATTTCCCTAAAATTCCCTACTTATACAAAAGAGGTAAAAAATAAAAACAAACACAAAATATAAAATCCCCAACAAAACAGTAACTGAGCTTCTTTTTAAAAATTGTAAAAAACTCACAAGAGAAACTAATGTCTGTGTTTGTTAATATTAAAAAAAGTGAAAAATCTCTGGATGGGGGACTCCCACCCCCTAGCTTTACATATCTCACCTCATCAGTCTGTGGGGCTTGAATACATTGGATATAAAATTACAGCTACATTGGCATTAAAGGTGTGTGGTATAGCATGAGTGCATGCTACTTCTGATAAACTTTCTAAAAACAGAAAGTGAAGCAGATGGTCATAATGCAGCTCATCATAAGTATAATAGAGCACAACTCAGAGATTATGTTTTCTGCGTCTTTGAACTGATATGAGCCAATTGAGATGTGGGATGATGAACTGAATGTGAAATTGACCTGTTTTTTAAAAGCTTGAATGATCTGGAGGTTAAATGGAATGGGGAAATGTATGGTTTCAATCCTTGGAATAGTGTTTTGGGGACCTTTCTGGAACCGTTTTCATGATGCCAATTAACTTCCAACACTGTGGATAGTGACACACATTCAATGAAGCAAGTGCTTGGCTGCCAACTTTGAGCCGGCTCTATTACTGCCTACTCTGCTTATCCAGACATTTCCTTGCAAACTGGCATTATTTTTTTACACAAATAAGTTTCTAATGGCTTATTTTTTCAATTTCCATAAACCACATTATTTAATAATTTTTTTTGATCTCCACAAATGAAAACTTGGTTATAAAGTATAAACACGAGGGTTATTGGGTAAAATTGACTGCAGGACACAGGGTACTGGGAACTTCGAAAGCCTAGGGATTTGGGTGGTAACACTGATTGAGGCACACTAAGACACCGCTTGACCTGGAATAGCCCTCATGTGGACCTACGACGTGTGATATCTAGGCAGTGAGCCCTCCTACTCAGTCAGAATCACCGACTCCTCAGAACTGTTTTGGAGATAAGGGAGACTGCATATAAAATCCCCAGAAAGGATCAGTGTCCAGGCTGGAGTCTGAAGGCATCAATATATTAAAGATACTTGCTTCTGTTTGCATCACTTTCATCCCTATCATTCTTCTCATGCAGCCAAAACTCAGTCCCAGGGGGATGGCAACTACAGTAACCAGACTGTTCTGTCTGACTTCTATGTTAGGACACATAGACCATCTGAATAAACAATTTGATTCTGTGTCCCTCTCCCTCCGATAGACAAAACTGCAGCCAGCACCAGAACTTAAGCCTGCAGACTAAGAGTTTCTCAAAAGTCTAGAATAAGCAGTCAATACCCTGGAAACCTAGCCTGCAGAAGAGAAGACACAGAATCAAAAGCTACAACTGAAAAAAAAAAAAAAAAGCTCCAGGTGGGTGTCATTCAGACAACCGATTCCAATGAAAACACTTGACCTTCTCACAGTGTAAGATTGCTTTTACTTCTGTACTATTGTAATTCAAACAGTTTCCCCTATCTCACCTCCAAATGTAACTCCAGCAGATTCAAGTATATTAAGGAAGAGGCAATTATTCTGGTGTTTTCTCTGCACCGATTATGGAGCCTGAAACAGTTTTACTATTCTCAGCTCATGCCTTAGATTTTCAACTATTTGAATGTGAAGGAAATCATAACATGCCGCATTTCACAGGCTGCCTTCTGTGTTGCCTCACCCAGATTTACGTTTTTCATTTTGAGAGTGCCTCAACATGGTGTTTTTTTTTTTTTGGTCAAGGGGCATTGTCATTTTCCATCATCAGATGTTTATGGGAAATTTTACATCCTGCAGGTCCCCGTATACAACAATTACATTAAACAATGGAGATTTCTGTATCTTCCTGTTTTCCCAACAGGTTATGCTCACTCATATTGTTAGCTTATCACGCCAAATGTCCGAGATGCACAGGTGGTGTTAACTGAAGGGCGGAATGATTCATGCATTGGTCACTTTAGCATTGCAAGTTCATGAGCATCTTGATTTTGAAATTCAGTAAAGGGAGATGAGGACTTAGCCAGTAAAATGCAACTCTTTCCAAGCCTCACGTACACTCAGACATATCTGAGCAGAAGCCACATTATCTACGTGAAACAGCTTTGGATGCTCCACATCTATATGCAGATGCCCACCAAATATGAGATTATTTTGCTTTCTCTGAGTTGGCTCTTACTAGCAGTCAGCCTCATTCTATCTCTTTTGTAGATGGTTGTGGATTCTGGGGTTCATTGGCATAATGGTGGGCTTATGAGATTAAAAAGATCTTTTAGGGTAGTTTCTTGATGTGCATTTAATATTTAATTACAACTCTCTTTTATACACGTGTGTCTGTGGATTTCCACATCTAAAGTGCACAGATTAACACATTCCCATAGCAGAGTGAACCTCCCTTCAGTCATGTCTATAGGTATTTCTCCTCCCTATGTGCAGCTGGACAGTAATTCATCTGGGAAACATCTGGTAAACCAGCACAATGGTGCTTCCCCAACTTTCTGTGATGAGGGACCAGGACATTGGTTACCTTTATAAAAGTCTCCTGACACGTCCGAGTGATGTCTGTTTCTGGGATCATAGAGGCTTCCTCTTCCTTGGTTGGTCTTGTTGGTAGGTGCTATCCAGTAGGTCTGCTTCAAAGCAACCGCAATGTACAGGACAAGGAAAGGCTTGCCAATCCTGGGCCACCCTCATATCTTTTTGATGTTTGAACCCATCTTTGAAGCCCCCGTGGGCATGCATCCTGCAAACGACCTGGCTCTTTGTCACTGGCCCTCCCCTTTAATCTGACCAGAAGTGTTCCTCATCTGGCCCTCTCTCTGGCAAGGTTCTGCCTTGGTTTACTAGTCCTCCACTACCTGACAGTGTTTCCATGAGTAGCATAAGGTTTTCAGTGGTGTATTTCGTCATCCTCAGTGTGTCCTTAGTCTAGACACCCTGCTGCGCGCTTTGCCCTTTACATGACATTGCTGGCATTGGAAATAGCAGTGACCTGCACTATGACTTTCCTTTCTGTATCTAGCTACAAATGGACAGATTTTAAACAGGTCACGGTTTATCACCGACCCATGTACCACCCTTGAAGCAGCATTGGGGTAGATAATAAATCACGAGTAGTCCTGCACAAGGAGATGGAGCCCTCATGTCTGAGTGGTTACAAACACCAGCCGCTCCAGGAGCACAAAAGGCGCTTTTAATTCCAGTAAAGAGTTAACAACCTCTGAAACCCAGATGGGCAGTTCTTTCCACCTGCAGACACCCACACTGCATGTCTTTGTTGAGATGGAGGAGGACATTGTGGATTGGTGTGGGACATATGGGCTAATGTTGGACTTGTAGACTTGGGCTGCACTGGTTTGGGATTTTTTCTCCATGTGCATTTACCCTTTATCTAAAGCTCTCTTTTATACATTTCAGTTTCTGTGGATTTATTTCTCTAATGTACTCTGATTAACACAACTAATATAAGAAAAGGCAGGACACAAGTAAGCACCCGTTTCCATTTGGGAAAGACACTAAACAGTGAAAAGCTATTTTCCTCCATGCTATCTCTGGGTGGCACAAACAGCTAAGTGCTCAATTCGTAACTAAAACGATCATCTGAGCCCATATGGTGGTACCTCAGAAGACAGACCTGGTGGTCTGCTTTTGAACCCTCATAGAGCCTTGTAGCCCCTATCTCACAAGGTTCAGTTTGGCTCTGCACACCAGGTTTCAATGACTTGGAATCTACCCCACAGTAACTGTTTGGATGCAAGGATACTCAGTCCTGAGTTATGACCGGCCCCATCCTGACGATTCTGTCATGAGGCAGTTCTGTCCGAAGTCAAATACCTCATGATACTAGCTTTTCTTTTCTTATTTTTTTCCACAGGTAGTTAAAAGACTTTATTAGGAAGGCTTTGAAGTCAAAAGTAACACTCTTGATAGAATTTTCTTTCATCCTTTAAGTCGGCTCTGCAAATATATAATCAGTGATTTAGCTGTAAGATAAAAGATACGTTAATTTATTTAAGATAAAATATATTTTAGTTCTTAAAATTTATTCCATAAAGTGCATATTTCCCTAAAATTCCCTACTTATACAAAAGAGGTAAAAAATAAAAACAAACACAAAATATAAAATCCCCAACAAAACAGTAACTGAGCTTCTTTTTAAAAATTGTAAAAAACTCACAAGAGAAACTAATGTCTGTGTTTGTTAATATTAAAAAAAGTGAAAAATCTCTGGATGGGGGACTCCCACACCCTAGCTTTACATATCTCACCTCATCAGTCTGTGGGGCTTGAATACATTGGATATAAAATTACAGCTACATTGGCATTAAAGGTGTGTGGTATAGCATGAGTGCATGCTACTTCTGATAAACTTTCTAAAAACAGAAAGTGAAGCAGATGGTCATAATGCAGCTCATCATAAGTATAATAGAGCACAACTCAGAGATTATGTTTTCTGCGTCTTTGAACTGATATGAGCCAATTGAGATGTGGGATGATGAACTGAATGTGAAATTGACCTGTTTTTTAAAAGCTTGAATGATCTGGAGGTTAAATGGAATGGGGAAATGTATGGTTTCAATCCTTGGAATAGTGTTTTGGGGACCTTTCTGGAACCTTTTTCATGATGCCAATTAACTTCCAACACTGTGGATAGTGACACACATTCAATGAAGCAAGTGCTTGGCTGCCAACTTTGAGCCGGCTCTATTACTGCCTACTCTGCTTATCCAGACATTTCCTTGCAAACTGGCATTATTTTTTTACACAAATAAGTTTCTAATGGCTTATTTTTTCAATTTCCATAAACCACATTATTTAATAAATTTTTTTTTGATCTCCACAAATGAAAACTTGGTTATAAAGTATAAACACGAGGGTTATTGGGTAAAATTGACTGCAGGACACAGGGTACTGGGAACTTCCGAAGCCTAGGGATTTGGGTGGAAACACTGATTGAGGCACTCTATGACACCGCTTGACCTGGAATAGCCCTCATGTGGACCTACGACGTGTGATATCTAGGCAGTGAGCCCTCCTACTCAGTCACAATCACCGAATCCTCAGAACTGTTTTGGAGATAGGGGAGACTGCATATAAAATCCCCAGAATGGATCAGTGTCCAGGCTGGAGTCTGAAGGCATCAATATATTAAAGATACTTGCTTCTGTTTGCATCACTTTCATCCCTATCATTCTTCTCATGCAGCCAAAACTCAGTCCCAGGGGGATGGCAACTACAGTAACCAGACTGTTCTGTCTGACTTCTATGTTAGGACACATAGACCATCTGAATAAACAATTTAATTCTGTGTCCCTCTCCCTCCGATAGACAAAACTGCAGCCAGCACCAGAACTTAAGCCTGCAGACTAAGAGTTTGTCAAAAGTCTAGAATAAGCAGTCAATACCCTGGAAACCTAGCCTGCAGAAGAGAAGACACAGAATCAAAAGCTACAACTGAAAAAAAAAAAAAAGCTCCAGGTGGGTGTCATTCAGACAACTGATTCCAATGAAAACACTTGACCTTCTCACAGTGTAAAATTGCTTTTACTTCCATACTATTGTAATACAAACAGTTTCCCCTATCTCACCTCCAAATGTAACTCCAGCAGATTCAAGTATATTAAGGAAGAGGCAATTATTCTGGTGTTTTCTCTGCACCGATTATGGAGCCTGAAACAGTTTTACTATTCTCAGCTCATGCCTTAGATTTTCAACTATTTGAATGTGAAGGAAATCTTAACATGCCGCATTTCACAGGCTGCCTTCTGTGTTGCCTCACCCAGATTTACGTTTTTCATTTTGAGAGTGCCTCAACATGGTGTTTGTTGTTTTTTTTTGTGGTCAAGGGGCATTGTCATTTTCCATCATCAGATGTTTATGGGAAATTTTACATCCTGCAGTTCCCCGTATACAACAATTACATTATACAATGGAGATTTCTGTATCTTTCTGTTTTTCACAACAGGTTATGCTCACTCATATTGTTAGCTTATCACGCCAAATGTCCCAGATGCACAGGTGGTGTTAATTGAAGGGCGGAATGATTCATGCATTGGTCACTTTAGCATTGCAAGTTCATGAGCATCTTGATTTTGAAAGTCAGTAGAGGGAGATGATGCCTTAGCCAGTAAAATGCTACTCCTTCCAAGTCTCACGTACACTCAGACATATCTGAGCAGAAGCCACATTATCTACGCGAAACAGCTTTGGGTGCTCCACATCTATATGCAGATGCCCACCAAATATGAGATTATTTTGCTTTCTCTGAGTTGGCTCTTACTAGCAGTCAGCCTCATTCTATCTCTTTTGTAGATGGTTGTGGATTCTGGGGGGCCATTGGCATAATGGTGGGCTTATGAGATTAAAAAGATCTTTTAGGGTAGTTTCTTGATGTGCATTTAATATTTAATTACAACTCTCTTTTATACACGTGTGTCTGTGGATTTCCACATCTAAAGGGCACAGATTAACACATTCCCATAGCAGAGTGAACCTCCCTTCAGTCATGTCTATAGGTATTTCTCCTCCCTATGTGCAGCTGGACAGTAATTCATCTGGGAAACATCTGGTAAACCAGCACAATGGTGCTTCCCCAACTTTCTGTGATGAGGGACCAGGACATTGGTTAACTTTTTAAAAGTCTCCTGACACGTCCTAGGGATGTCTGTTTCTGGGATCATAGAGGCTTCCTCTTCCTTGGTTGGTCTTGTTGGTAGGTGCTATCCAGTTGGTCTGCTTCAAAGCAACCGCAATGTACAGGACAAGGAAAGGCTTGCCAATCCTGGGCCACCCTCATATCTTTTTGATGTTTGAACCCATCTTTGAAGCCCCCGTGAGCATGCATCCTGCAAACGACCTGGCTCTTTGTCACTGGCCCTCCCCTTTAATCTGACCAGAAGTGTTCGTCATCTGGCCCTCTCTCTGGCAAGGTTCTGCCTTGGTTTACTAGTCCTCCACTACCTGACAGTGTTTCCATGAGTAGCATAAGGTTTTCAGTGGTGTATTTCGTCATTCTCAGTGTGTCCTTAGTCTAGACACCCTGCTGCGCGCTTTGCCCTTTACATGACATTGCTGGCATTGGAAATAGCAGTGACCTGCACTCTGACTTTCCTTTCTGTACCTAGCTACAAATGGACAGATTTTAAACAGGTCACGGTTTATCACCGACCCATGTACCACCCTTGAAGAAGCATTGGGGTAGATAATAAATCACGAGTAGTCCTGCACAAGGTGATGGAGCCCTCGTGTCTGAGTGGTTACAAACACCAGGCGCCCCAGGCGCACAAAAGGCGCTTTTATTTCAGTAAAGAGTTAACAACCTCAGAAACCCAGATGGGCAGTTCTTTCCACCTGCAGCCACCCACACTGCATGTCTTTGTTGAGATGGAGGAGGACATTGTGGATTGGTGTGGGACATATGGGCTAATGTTGGACTTATAGACTTGTGCTGCACTGGTTTGGGATTTTTTCTCCATGTGCATTTACCCTTTATCTAAAGCTCTCTTTTATACATTTCAGTTTCTGTGGATTTATTTCTCTAATGTACTCAGATTAACACAACTAATATAAGAAAAGGCAGGACACAAGTAAGCACCCGTTTCCGTTTGGGAAAGACACTAAACAGTGAAAAGTTATTTTCCTCCATGCCATCTCTGGGTGGCACGAACAGTTAAGTGCTTAATTCGTCACTAAAACGATCATCTGAGCCCATATGGTGGTACCTCAGAAGACAGACCTGGTGGTCTGCTTTTGAACCCTCATAGAGCCTTGTAGCCCCTATCTCACAAGGTTCAGTTTGGCTCTGCACACCAGGTTTCAATGACTTGGAATCTACCCCACAGTAACTGTTTAGATGCAAGGATACTCAGTCCTGAGTTATGACCGGCCCCATCCTGACGATTCTGTCATGAGGCAGTTCTGTCCGAAGTCAAATACCTCATGATACTAGCTTTTCTTTTCTTATTTTTTTCCACAGGTAGTTAAAAGACTTTATTAGGAAGGCTTTGAAGTCAAAAGTAACACTCTTGATAGAATTTTCTTTCATCCTTTAAGTCAGCTCTGCAAATATATAATCAGTGATTTTGCTGTAAGATAAAAGATACGTTAATTTATTTAAGATAAAATATATTTTAGTTCTTAAAATTTATTCCATAAAGTGCATATTTCCCTAAAATTCCCTACTTATACAACAGAGGTAAAAAATAAAAACAAACACAAAATATAAAATCCCCAACAAAACAGTAACTGAACTTCTTTTTAAAAATTGTAAAAAACTCACAAGAGAAACTAATGTCTGTGTTTGTTAATATTAAAAAAAGTGAAAAATCTCTGGATGGGGGACTCCCACCCCCTAGCTTTACATATCTCACCTCATCAGTCTGTGGGGCTTGAATACATTGGATAAAAAATTACAGCTACATTGGCATTAAAGGTGTGTGGTATAGCATGAGTGCATGCTACTTCTGATAAACTTTCTAAAAACAGAAAGTGAAGCAGATGGTCATAATGCAGCTCATCATAAGTATAATAGAGCACAACTCAGAGATTATGTTTTCTGGGTCTTTGAACTGATATGAGCCAATTGAGATGTGGGATGATGAACTGAATGTGAAATTGACCTGTTTTTTAAAAGCTTGAATGATCTGGAGGTTAAATGGAATGGGGAAATGTATGGTTTCAATCCTTGGAATAGTGTTTTGGGGACCTTTCTGGAACCTGTTTCATGATGCGAATTCACTTCCAACACTGTGGATAGTGACACAAATTCAATGAAGCAAGTGCTTGGCTCCCAACTTTGAGCCGGCTCTATTACTGCCTACTCAGCTTATCCAGACATTTCCTTGCAAACTGGCATTATTTTTTTACACAAATAAGTTTCTAATGGCTTATTTTTTTTCAATTTTCATAAACCACATTATTTAATAATTGTTTTTTGATCTCCACAAATGAAAACGTGGTTATAAAGTATAAACAGGAGGGTTATTGGGTAAAAGGGACTGCAGGACACAGGGTACTGGGAACTTCCGAAGCCTAGGGATTTGGGTGGAAACACTGATTGAGGCACACTAAGACACCGCTTGACCTGGAATAGCCCTCATGTGGACCTACGACATGTGATATCTAGGCAGTGAGCCCTCCTACTCAGTCACAATCACCGACTCCTCAGAACTGTTTTGGAGATAGGGGAGACTGCATATAAAATCCCCAGAAAGGATCAGTGTCCAGGCTGGAGTCTGAAGGCATCAATATATTAAAGATACTTGCTTCTGTTTGCATCACTTTCATCCCTATCATTCTTCTCATGCAGCCAAAACTCAGTCCCAGGGGGATGGCAACTACAGTAACCAGACTGTTCTGTCTGACTTCTATGTTAGGACACATAGACCATCTGAATAAACAATTTAATTCTGTGTCCCTCTCCCTCCGATAGACAAAACTGCAGCCAGCACCAGAACTTAAGCCTGCAGACTAAGAGTTTGTCAAAAGTCTAGAATAAGCAGTCAATACCCTGGAAACCTAGCCTGCAGAAGAGAAGACACAGAATCAAAAGCTACAACTGAAAAAAAAAAAAAAAAGCTCCAGGTGGGTGTCATTCCGACAACTGATTCCAATGAAAACACTTGACCTTCTCACAGTGTAAAATTGCTTTTACTTCCATACTATTGTAATACAAACAGTTTCCCCTATCTCACCTCCAAATGTAACTCCAGCAGATTCAAGTATATTAAGGAAGAGGCAATTATTCTGGTGTTTTCTCTGCACCGATTATGGAGCCTGAAACAGTTTTACTATTCTCAGCTCATGCCTTAGATTTTCAACTATTTGAATGTGAAGGAAATCTTAACATGCCGCATTTCACAGGCTGCCTTCTGTGTTGCCTCACCCAGATTTACGTTTTTCATTTTGAGAGTGCCTCAACATGGTGTTTGTTTTTTTTTTTTTTTGTGGTCAAGGGGCATTGTCATTTTCCATCATCAGATGTTTATGGGAAATTTTACATCCTGCAGTTCCCCGTATACAACAATTACATTATACAATGGAGATTTCTGTACCTTTCTGTTTTTCACAACAGGTTATGCTCACTCATATTGTTAGCTTATCACGCCAAATGTCCCAGATGCACAGGTGGTGTTAATTGAAGGGCGGAATGATTCATGCATTGGTCACTTTAGCATTGCAAGTTCATGAGCATCTTGATTTTGAAAGTCAGTAGAGGGAGATGATGCCTTAGCCAGTAAAATGCTACTCCTTCCAAGTCTCACGTACACTCAGACATATCTGAGCAGAAGCCACATTATCTACATGAAACAGTTTTGGGTGCTCCACATCTATATGCAGATGCCCACCAAATATGAGATTATTTTGCTTTCTCTGAGTTGGCTCTTACTAGCAGTCAGCCTCTTTCTATCTCTTTTGTAGATGGTTGTGGATTCTGGGGGGCCATTGGCATAATGGTGGGCTTATGAGATTAAAAAGATCTTTTAGGGTAGTTTCTTGATGTGCATTTAATATTTAATTACAACTCTCTTTTATACACGTGTGTCTGTGGATTTCCACATCTAAAGGGCACAGATTAACACATTCCCATAGCAGAGTGAACCTCCCTTCAGTCATGTCTATAGGTATTTCTCCTCCCTATGTGCAGCTGGACAGTAATTCATCTGGGAAACATCTGGTAAACCAGCACAATGGTGCTTCCCCAACTTTCTGTGATGAGGGACCAGGACATTGGTTAACTTTTTAAAAGTCTCCTGACACGTCCTAGGGATGTCTGTTTCTGGGATCATAGAGGCTTCCTCTTCCTTGGTTGGTCTTGTTGGTAGGTGCTATCCAGTTGGTCTGCTTCAAAGCAACCGCAATGTACAGGACAAGGAAAGGCTTGCCAATCCTGGGCCACCCTCATATCTTTTTGATGTTTGAACCCATCTTTGAAGCCCCCGTGAGCATGCATCCTGCAAACGACCTGGCTCTTTGTCACTGGCCCTCCCCTTTAATCTGACCAGAAGTGTTCGTCATCTGGCCCTCTCTCTGGCAAGGTTCTGCCTTGGTTTACTAGTCCTCCACTACCTGACAGTGTTTCCATGAGTAGCATAAGGTTTTCAGTGGTGTATTTCGTCATTCTCAGTGTGTCCTTAGTCTAGACACCCTGCTGCGCGCTTTGCCCTTTACATGACATTGCTGGCATTGGAAATAGCAGTGACCTGCACTCTGACTTTCCTTTCTGTACCTAGCTACAAATGGACAGATTTTAAACAGGTCACGGTTTATCACCGACCCATGTACCACCCTTGAAGAAGCATTGGGGTAGATAATAAATCACGAGTAGTCCTGCACAAGGTGATGGAGCCCTCGTGTCTGAGTGGTTACAAACACCAGCCGCCCCAGGCGCACAAAAGGCGCTTTTATTCCAGTAAAGAGTTAACAACCTCAGAAACCCAGATGGGCAGTTCTTTCCACCTGCAGCCACCCACACTGCATGTCTTTGTTGAGATGGAGGAGGACATTGTGGATTGGTGTGGGACATATGGGCTAATGTTGGACTTATAGACTTGGGCTGCACTGGTTTGGGATTTTTTCTCCATGTGCATTTACCCTTTATCTAAAGCTCTCTTTTATACATTTCAGTTTCTGTGGATTTATTTCTCTAATGTACTCAGATTAACACAACTAATATAAGAAAAGGCAGGACACAAGTAAGCACCCGTTTCCGTTTGGGAAAGACACTAAACAGTGAAAAGCTATTTTCCTCCATGCCATCTCTGGGTGGCACAAACAGTTAAGTGCTTAATTCTTCACTAAAACGATCATCTGAGCCCATATGGTGGTACCTCAGAAGACAGACCTGGTGGTCTGCTTTTGAACCCTCATAGAGCCTTGTAGCCCCTATCTCACAAGGTTCAGTTTGGCTCTGCACACCAGGTTTCAATGACTTGGAATCTACCCCACAGTAACTGTTTGGATGCAAGGATACTCAGTCCTGAGTTATGACCGGCCCCATCCTGACGATTCTGTCATGAGGCAGTTCTGTCCGAAGTCAAATACCTCATGATACTAGCTTTTCTTTTCTTATTTTTTTCCACAGGTAGTTAAAAGACTTTATTAGGAAGGCTTTGAAGTCAAAAGTAACACTCTTGATAGAATTTTCTTTCATCCTTTAAGTCAGCTCTGCAAATATATAATCAGTGATTTTGCTGTAAGATAAAAGATACGTTAATTTATTTAAGATAAAATATATTTTAGTTCTTAAAATTTATTCCATAAAGTGCATATTTCCCTAAAATTCCCTACTTATACAACAGAGGTAAAAAATAAAAACAAACACAAAATATAAAATCCCCAACAAAACAGTAACTGAACTTCTTTTTAAAAATTGTAAAAAACTCACAAGAGAAACTAATGTCTGTGTTTGTTAATATTAAAAAAAGTGAAAAATCTCTGGATGGGGGACTCCCACCCCCTAGCTTTACATATCTCACCTCATCAGTCTGTGGGGCTTGAATACATTGGATAAAAAATTACAGCTACATTGGCATTAAAGGTTTGTGGTATAGCATGAGTGCATGCTACTTCTGATAAACTTTCTAAAAACAGAAAGTGAAGCAGATGGTCATAATGCAGCTCATCATAAGTATAATAGAGCACAACTCAGAGATTATGTTTTCTGGGTCTTTGAACTGATATGAGCCAATTGAGATGTGGGATGATGAACTGAATGTGAAATTGACCTGTTTTTTAAAAGCTTGAATGATCTGGAGGTTAAATGGAATGGGGAAATGTATGGTTTCAATCCTTGGAATAGTGTTTTGGGGACCTTTCTGGAACCTGTTTCATGATGCGAATTCACTTCCAACACTGTGGATAGTGACACAAATTCAATGAAGCAAGTGCTTGGCTCCCAACTTTGAGCCGGCTCTATTACTGCCTACTCAGCTTATCCAGACATTTCCTTGCAAACTGGCATTATTTTTTTACACAAATAAGTTTCTAATGGCTTATTTTTTTTCAATTTTCATAAACCACATTATTTAATAATTGTTTTTTGATCTCCACAAATGAAAACGTGGTTATAAAGTATAAACAGGAGGGTTATTGGGTAAAAGGGACTGCAGGACACAGGGTACTGGGAACTTCCGAAGCCTAGGGATTTGGGTGGAAACACTGATTGAGGCACACTAAGACACCGCTTGACCTGGAATAGCCCTCATGTGGACCTACGACATGTGATATCTAGGCAGTGAGCCCTCCTACTCAGTCACAATCACCGACTCCTCAGAACTGTTTTGGAGATAGGGGAGACTGCATATAAAATCCCCAGAAAGGATCAGTGTCCAGGCTGGAGTCTGAAGGCATCAATATATTAAAGATACTTGCTTCTGTTTGCATCACTTTCATCCCTATCATTCTTCTCATGCAGCCAAAACTCAGTCCCAGGGGGATGGCAACTACAGTAACCAGACTGTTCTGTCTGACGTCCATGTTAGGACACATAGACCATCTGAATAAACAATTTAATTCTGTGTCCCTCTCCCTCTGATAGACAAAACTGCAGCCAGCACCAGAACTTAAGCCTGCAGACTAAGAGTTTGTCAAAAGTCTAGAATAAGCAGTCAATACCCTGGAAACCTAGCCTGCAGAAGAGAAGACACAGAATCAAAAGCTACAACTGAAAAAAAAAAAAAAAGCTCCAGGTGGGTGTCATTCAGACAACTGATTCCAATGAAAACACTTGACCTTCTCACAGTGTAAAATTGCTTTTACTTCCATACTATTGTAATACAAACAGTTTCCCCTATCTCACCTCCAAATATAACTCCAGCAGATTCAAGTATATTAAGGAAGAGGCAATTATTCTGGTGTTTTCTCTGCACCGATTATGGAGCCTGAAACAGTTTTACTATTCTCAGCTCATGCCTTAGATTTTCAACTATTTGAATGTGAAGGAAATCTTAACATGCCGCATTTCACAGGCTGCCTTCTGTGTTGCCTCACCCAGATTTACGTTTTTCATTTTGAGAGTGCCTCAACATGGTGTTTTTTGTTTGTTTGTTTGTTTTTTGGTCAAGGGGCATTGTCATTTTCCATCATCAGATGTTTATGGGAAATTTTACATCCTGCAGTTCCCCGTATACAACAATTACATTAAACAATGGAGATTTCTGTATCTTCCTGTTTTCCCAACAGGTTATGCTCACTCATATTGTTAGCTTATCACGCCAAATGTCCGAGATGCACAGGTGGTGTTAACTGAAGGGCGGAATGATTCATGCATTGGTCACTTTAGCATTGCAAGTTCATGAGCATCATGATTTTGAAATTCAGTAAAGATAGATGATGCCTTAGCCAGTAAAATGCTTCTCCTTCCAAGCCTCACGTACACTCAGACATATCTGAGCAGAAGCCACATTATCTACGTGAAACAGCTTTGGGTGCTCCACATCTATATGCAGATGCCCACCAAATATGAGATTATTTTGCTTTCTCTGAGTTGGCTCTTACTAGCAGTCAGCCTCATTCTATCTCTTTTGTAGATGGTTGTGGATTCTGGGGGTCATTGGCATATTGGTGGGCTTATGAGATTAAAAAGATCTTTTAGGGTAGTTTCTTGATGTGCATTTAATATTTAATTACAACTCTCTTTTATACACGTGTGTCTGTGGATTTCCACATCTAAAGGGCACACATTAACACATTCCCATAGCAGAGTGAACCTCCCTTCAGTCATGTCTATAGGTATTTCTCCTCCCTATGTGCAGCTGGACAGTAATTCATCTGGGAAACATCTGGGAAACCAGCACAATGGTGCTTCCCCAACTTTCTGTGATGAGGGACCAGGACATGGGTTACCTTTATAAAAGTCTCCTGACACGTCCTAGGGATGTCTGTTTCTGGGATCATAGAGGCTTCCTCTTCCTTGGTTGGTCTTGTTGGTAGGTGCTATCCAGTTGGTCTGCTTCAAAGCAACCGCAATGTACAGGACAAGGAAAGGCTTGCCAATCCTGGGCCACCCTCATATCTTTTTGATGTTTGAACCCATCTTTGAAGCCCCCGTGAGCATGCATCCTGCAAACGACCTGGCTCTTTGTCACTGGCCCTCCCCTTTAATCTGACCAGAAGTGTTCGTCATCTGGCCCTCTCTCTGGCAAGGTTCTGCCTTGGTTTACTAGTCCTCCACTACCTGACAGTGTTTCCATGAGTAGCATAAGGTTTTCAGTGGTGTATTTCGTCATTCTCAGTGTGCCCTTAGTCTAGACACCCTGCTGCGCGCTTTGCCCTTTACATGACATTGCTGGCATTGGAAATAGCAGTGACCTGCACTCTGACTTTCCTTTCTGTACCTAGCTACAAATGGACAGATTTTAAACAGGTCACGGTTTATCACCGACCCATGTACCACCCTTGAAGCAGCATTGGGGTAGATAATAAATCACGAGTAGTCCTGCACAAGGTGATGGAGCCCTCCTGTCTGAGTGGTTACAAACACCAGCTGTTCCAGGCGCACAAAAGGCGCTTTTATTCCAGTAAAGAGTTAACAACCTCAGAAACCCAGATGGGCAGTTCTTTCCACCTGCAGCCACCCACACTGCATGTCTTTGTTGAGATGGAGGAGGACATTGTGGGTTGGTGTGGGACATATGGGCTAATGTTGGACTTATAGACTTGGGCTGCACTGGTTTGGGATTTTTTCTCCATGTGCATTTACCCTTTATCTAAAGCTCTCTTTTATACAT
This sequence comes from Tenrec ecaudatus, assembly GCF_050624435.1. Lineage (NCBI taxonomy): Eukaryota > Metazoa > Chordata > Mammalia > Afrosoricida > Tenrecidae > Tenrec > Tenrec ecaudatus. Next base: position 458,334 of record NW_027458808.1, read on the forward strand.
TTCAGTTTCTGTGGATTTATTTCTCTAATGTACTCTGATTAACACAACTAATATAAGAAAAGGCAGGACACAAGTAAGCACCCGTTTCCGTTTGGGAAAGACACTAAACAGTGAAAAGCTATTTTCCTCCATGCCATCTCTGGGTGGCACAAACAGCTAAGTGCTCAATTCGTAACTAAAACGATCATCTGAGCCCATATGTTGGTACCTCAGAAGACAGACCAGGTGGTCTGCTTTTGAACCCTCATAGAGCCTTGTAGCCCCTATCTCACAAGGTTCAGTTTGGCTCTGCACACCAGGTTTCAATGACTTGGAATCTACCCCACAGTAACTGTTTGGATGCAAGGATACTCAGTCCTGAGTTATGACCGGCCCCATCCTGACGATTCTGTCATGAGGCAGTTCTGTCCGAAGTCAAATACCTCATGATACTAGCTTTTCTTTTCTTATTTTTTTTCCATAGGTAGTTAAAAGACTTTATTAGGAAGGCTTTGAAGTCAAAAGTAACACTCTTGATAGAATTTTCTTTCATCCTTTAAGTCGGCTCTGCAAATATATAATCAGTGATTTAGCTGTAAGATAAAAGATACGTTAATTTATTTAAGATAAAATATATTTTAGTTCTTAAAATTTATTCCATAAAGTACATATTTCCCTATAAATTCCCTACTTATACAAAAAGAGGTAAAAATAAAAACAAACACAAAATATAAAATCCCCAACAAAACAGTAACTGAGCATCTTTTTAAAAATTGTAAAAAACTAACAAGAGAAACCAATGTTGTGTGTGCTTGTTAATATTAAAAAAAGTGAAAAATCTCTGGATGGGGGACTCCCACCCCCTAGCTTTACATATCTCACCTCATCAGTCTGTGGGGCTTGAATACATTGGATAAAAAATTACAGCTACAATGGCATTAAAGGTGTGTGGTATAGCATGAGTGCATGCTACTTCTGATAAACTTTCTAAAAACAGAAAGTGAAGCAGATGGTCATAATGCAGCTCATCATAAGTATAATAGAGCACAACTCAGAGATTATGTTTTCTGGGTCTTTGAACTGATATGAGCCAATTGAGATGTGGGATGATGAACTGAATGTGAAATTGACCTGTTTTTTAAAAGCTTGAATGATCTGGAGGTTAAATGGAATGGGGAAATGTATGGTTTCAATCCTTGGAATAGTGTTTTGGGGACCTTTCTGGAACGTGTTTCATGATGCCAATTCACTTCCAACACTGTGGATAGTGACACACATTCTATGAAGCAAGTGCTTGGCTGTCAACATTGAGCCGGCTCTATTACTGCCTACTCAGCTTATCCAGACATTTCCTTGCAAACTGGCATTATTTTTTTACACAAATAAGTTTCTAATGGCTTATTTTTTTCAATTTCCATAAACCACATTATTTAATAATTTTTTTTTATCTCCACAAATGAAAACGTGGTTATAAAGTATAAACACCAGGGTTATTGGGTAAAAGGGACTGCAGGACACAGGGTACTGGGAACTTCCGAAGCCTAGGGATTTGGGTGGAAACACTGATTGAGGCACACTAAGACACCGCTTGACCTGGAATAGCCCTCATGTGGACCTACGACGTGTGATATCTAGGCAGTGAGACCTCCTACTCAATCACAATCACCGACTCCTCAGAACTGTTTTGGAGTCAGGGGAGACTGCATATAATGTCCCCAGTAAGGATGAGTGTCTAGGCTGGAGTCTGAACGCATCAATATATTAAAGATACTTGCTTCTGTTTGCATCACTTTTATCCCTATCATTCTTCTCCTGCAGCCAAACTCAGTCCCAGGGGGATGGCAACTACAGTAACCAGACTGTTCTGTCTGACTTCTACGTTAGGACACATATACCATCTGAATAAACCCTTTGATTCTGTGTCCCTCTCCCTCTGATAGACAAAACTGCAGCCAGCACCAGACCTTAAACCCGCAGACTAAGAGTTTGTCAAAAGTCTAGAAAAAGCAGTCAATACCCTGGAAACCTAGCCTGCAGAAGAGAAGACACAGAATCAAAAGCTACAACTGAAAAAAAAAAAAAAAAAAAAGCTCCAGGTGGGTGTCATTCAGACAACCGATTCCAATGAAAACACTTGACCTTCTCACAGTGTAAAATTGCTTTTACTTCCATACTATTGTAATTCAAACAGTTTCCCCTATCTCACCTCCAAATGTAACTCCAGCAGATTCAAGTATATTAAAGAAGAGCCAATTGTTCTGGTGTTTCCCCTGCACCGATTATGGAGCCTCAAACGGTTTTACTATTCTCAGCTCATCCTTAGATTTTCAACTATTTGAATGTGAAGGAAATCTTAACATGCCGCATTTCACAGGCTGCCTTCTGTGTTGCCTCACCCAGATTTACGTTTTTCATTTCCAGAGTGCCTCAACATGATTTTCTTTTTGGGAGGGGGAGTTAAGGAGCATTATCATTTTCCATCATCAATTGCTGATGGGAAATTTTACATCCTGCGGTTTCCCGTATACAATAATTACATTAAACAATGCAGATTTCTGTATCTTCCTGTTTTTCACAAGAGGTTATGCTCACTCATATTGTTAGCTTATCACGCCAAATGTCCAAGATGCACAGGTGGTGTTAATTGAAGAGCGGAATGATTCATGCATTGGTCACTTTAGCATTGCAAGTTCTTGAGCATCTTGATTTTGCAATTCAGTAAAGTGAGATTATGCCTTATCCAGTTAAACGCTACTCCTTCCAAACCTCACGTACACTCAGTCATATCTGAGCAGAAGCCACATTATCAACGTGAAACAGCTTTGGGTGCTCCCCAGCTATATGCAGATGCCCACCAAACATGAGATTATTTTGCTTTCTCTGACTTGGCTCTTACTAGCAGTCAGCCTCATTCCTTCTCTTTTGTAGATGGTTGTGGATTCTGGGGGGCCTATGGCATAATGGTGGGCTTATGAGATTAAAAAGATCTTTTAGGGAAGTTTTCTTGATGTGCATTTAATATTTAATTACAACTCTCTTTTATACACGTGTGTCTGTGGATTTCAACATTTAAGTGCACAGATTAGCACATTGCCATAGCGGAGTGAACCTCCCTTCCGTCATGTCTTTAGGTATTTCTCCTTCCTGTGGGCAACTGGACAGTAATTTATCTGGGGAACGTCTGGTAAAAAGGACAATGGTGCTTCCCCAGCTTTCTGTGATGAAGGGCCAGGCCATTTGTTACCTTTATAGAAGTCTCCTGACATTTCCTAGTGATGTCTGTTTCTGGGATCATAGTGGCTTCCTCTTCCTCGGTTGCTCTTGTTGGTAGGTGTTGTCCAGTTGTTCTGCTTCAAAGCAACCCCAATGTACAGGACAAGGAAAGGCTTGCCAGTTCTGGACCACCCTCATTTCTTTCTGATGTTTGAACCCATCGTTGCCGGTCCCGTGGCCATGCATCCTGCAAACGGACTGGCTCTTTGTCACTGATCCTCCCCTTTAATCTGACCAAAAGTGTTCGTCATCTGGTCCTCTCTCTGACAAGGTTCTGCCTAGTTTTACTAGTCCTCCACTACCTGACAGTGTATCAATGATTAGCATAAGGTTTTCAGTGGTGTATTTCGTCATCCACAGTGTGTCCTTATTGGGGGCTCTTACAACTCTTGTTACAATCCATACACCAATTGTATCTTACATAGCCATACGTATATTGCCATCATTCTTTTCTAGACATTTACTTTCTATTGAGCCCTTGGGATCAGCTGCCCATTTTTTCCTCCTCCCCACTCGTGGTTCCTTGATAGATTATAGATTGTTATTATTTTCATATCTCACATCGACCATTGCCTCTTTTATCCTCAGCTTTCTGTTGCTCCTCTCCCTGCGAGGGGTGTGTGGTTATATGTCAATCATTGCTATCGGTTCCCCTTCCTCCCATCCTCTACCCCCCTTCCCCCTATCATTTTGGTATCTCTATTCCCATTCCTGTTCCTGGGTTCCATGTGTTGTGAGTTTTACCTCTTGCTAAAACCTATGCACTCTAGTACAGAGTGGGAAGCGGCACTGGGGTGATGATAGTGGGGGGTGAGGAGGCCTCAAGGGGTCAGAGGCAGATTGTGTGATTCATTGGTGTGATCAATGTCTCCTCAGGGGGTCCTCCACCCAGTGGGACACAGCATCTGGGAGGCTTGTGGCTTTCTCCTGAGACAGCATGGTGGCCAAGGGCCCGGGCATTGAGGGTGGGACTCTGGGCCTGGGGTGCCAGCACTTGCAGAAGCCACCCCCTCCCCCAGGCACCCACCTGGATATGGACGAGCACGTGAGACAGTTGGCTGTGAACTTTGATGGTGGCCTCAGCGTCTGAGAGCAGGTGGGGTCTGGCCTGAGTCAGCTCCCACAGCTTCAACCAGGAAGCCCTGCCCCCAGGCGGGGGTCAGCAGTTATCCCAGCATGCTCATTCCTCCCCCTCAGCTTCTGTCTGGTCAGCCCTTCAGCTTCCTGGCTGGGTTTAGAACTTGTCCTAAGCTCCCTGAGGGCCACCGTCCTGAGATCTTGCTCAGCGCTTCAGGCCGTTCTGCAAACTCTCCTCCCAGGAGCCCATTATCACTAGCAGTTTACCCCTTGCTCTAACAATGCTCCAGTAGGCCTGCTTGGGAAGTGTTGGGCTGTTGCCTGGTTCAGTCCCACTAACTGCTCCTCAGGAGAAAGAAGAGGTTCCCTACTCCTGGAAAGATTTACTGGCTTGCAAACCCTCTGGAGGATCCCCATGAGTCAGCAGGTGGGGTCATTCTAAAGCCCGGCACTCCGCAGGTAGCCACGTTGTGTGCCACCCAGGCATGCTGTGTGTTTGGAGGAGACTGCACACCCTTCAAAGGTAGAAGCTGCACCCCTCCATGGTTCTTGCATGCAGCAAATGCAGGGCCCCTGAGCCTCCGGGCCAGCCTCTGGGCTAGGATCATGGGCAAATCGTTATCTCGCCTAAGCTCCATCTGGGCTGGAAACGCAGTAGCTTCTACTGTGACCTGTTTCAGCCTGGGGCTGTGCAGGGCATCCTCAGCCCAGCTCAACTCTTCCCAGAACGCCCCTGCAGGTGCAGGGAGCCCCTGGCTTGGGAAAGTGACCCTGCTAAGTGGGCTTTGTGACCAGGCTCCCTGATCCACCGACCCAGCTTTGCCTCCTCCACAGGCCGCAGACAGCAGGGGCTGCCCGGGGTTTCCTGAACTCGGGCCCTCTCCAGAGACAGTGTGGGCAGGACCTGGAGGGTGTGGAAGTGAGTCGTGCCGGGAAAGTGGATGGAGGAACGGAGGGTAGGGTAGATGCTGGGTGGGCTGAGGGGGCAGGAGATGCCCTGCAGAGTTCTAGAACCAGGGCTGAGGTATGTGGGAGCTGTTGGGGCCAGCTGGCCCTTTCCTGAGTTTTAGGAGCTGCCTGAACCCCATCCACATTGACCCTCTCCAGCCCCACATTTGGCAGATGCTGGAAGAGAAGTTCAAGGTCTTCCGGGAGAAAAGGCAGAGTGTGGGGCTGCCAGGGTGCAGGCCCTGAGGGAGCTGGCAGGTGCCCTGGAACTCGCCTCCCCCAGCTCCATGGCCCAGAGTCAAGTCCACAGGAGCTGCTTTGAGGCCACATGGGGGAGGCTGGACAAGGCAATGAAAGCCCGCACAGAGGTGGGTGCCCAGAGGGACAGGCCAGCGACAGCCAAGGGGCTCGGGACACAGGGGCCTACCCCAAATGTGTGTGCGTGTGTGTGCATGTGTGTGTGTGCTCATGTGTAGGGGTGGGCATGTGGGTGTGTGCATGCATACTTCTGTGTGTATTCTCATGTGCGCATGTGTGTATGAAGGGGCATGGCTGACTCCAGCTTCCAGCATCAATCAACCTTCCCTGTCCAACCACGCTCCTTCTTGCCCCCAGTTTGGAGTCCTTCAGCGCAGGTCACTCCTTGTGGCAGAAGCACGAAGTGGGCTCTCCCAATGCTCCCTGAGCACGGACCGCAGTTTCCTTGGCAGCACAGGCCCTGCTGGTCTTCTTGCTGACCGCCACTCTTAGAGCTCCCTGCCTCCCCTCCTCACACCCTCCTTTCTCGGGATCTGGTGTCTCAGTGCACTGAGCACCTAACAGGTCCTGCAACCGAAATCCTGGTGCTGGGTGGCCCCGGGGCCAGTCCTCTCCTCACTGACTATTGGAGGTGCTACAGGCAGACCCCCTGACAGGCAGCCCACTCGCTCCCTGAGCCGCCGTCCTCATGTGCTCAGGGCTCCCCATCTTTTTTCCTTCCTCCCAACATGCGTGTCAAGACCCTTTCCTCCCTCGGGCCCTGCCTGTGGGCCCCGGGCCTCATCAGGAACCTGCTGTGATCAGAGGAAACCATCTTCTAACCACCAAAGGGCCAGAAGGTGCGAATGTACAGCGATGATAATAGGTAAAGGTCACAGTAAAGTCACAGAGGACAGGAAAGACAGGGGCGAGAGAATACAATACAGAGTCAGACATGTTTTATTAGGCATGCTCACTTCAGCTCCTCTTGATGGACCACGTGGAACTGGGAGAAGTGGAACCTTTGCTATCTTGGGACGTGTATAGGGAGCCTGGAGACACACCTCTTCAGTAGTGGCATGGTTAACAAGGTGGGCGGTATCTATCGTAAGGCCCCTGTACTTGAGCTCACCAAGGTGAGGAAAGCTAATACCTGCATTGGGGGAAGCTAAAGGGGGGCTGGGTGTCACGGTGGGAAGAGAGGGCAAAAGGATCATATCTGCTTCTACACAGAGATACAATCAGCCATGTGCTCACATTAAGGCAGCCTAGCTGTTAACGGAGAATCCGTAGGAATGATTTTTAAAGCAGGATAATGTACTTGGACTTTACCTCTAACTTACCAAAGTAGAGGCTTTCCTACCGTGGAATACCAGCTTTCCAGATTCTCCCTGTTATAAGTTAGGGAATAGAGTCTTCGTCCTATTTCCCTCCGTGTTAACGCCCCACAAATCCCCAAGCCACAGTCTTTGCTCAAAAGGAGGTGGCCCTGTTCTCAGGGAGAAAGTTGCTGGCCTTCCTTCCCGCTGTGCCCTCGATTTCCACCAGGCGGCGCTAGAGCTGTGGGGCCACATGCAGATGGTGGTCCTGGTGGAGGGTGCTGTCCTTGGCCACAACCTGGCGTCTGTGGAGGTCCTGCAGCGCCAGCACCGCCTCCTGCAGGGGAGGGCCCAAGTCCCTCCCCCCCCCCCGCAAGAAATCCTCTTTGTAGGCAATGGATGGATGAAGAGCCCTCACCCCCAGCTGACCCCAGGCAGGACTGCAGCCTGCCCCTACCCCCTCTGGGATGGGGGGTGACGGGCCTGGGCTTGACCTAGGCTGGGGTACAGCCAGGATGGGCTGCAGAGTCCTGGGTGGAGGAGCATTCAGCCTGCTCTCTGCCAGCTGCAGAGAGAGCTGGTGGCTGTGGACGAGGTGGTGGTTCCGATGGGGATGGAGGCCATCCAGGTACACCCTGTGGTCCAGGAGAGCCTGGCCGGGCAGCTGGCTGAGGTGCAGGAGGCCTGGGCCACCTGGCCATGAAGGCCTGGGAGCAGGGCCAACAGCTGGAGTGGGTAGCCCATGGCCATGCCTTCCTCAGGCACTGCCAGGAACTGCTGAATGTGCCACCCCAACTGGATGGGGGCTCGCTCTGTTCCATGTGGGTGGGGGCACCCAGCTCTTCCCTGCCTCCTCCCTGTTCTGCCCTCTTGCCCTAAGACCTGTTCCCATGCCCTGTCCCCCACCGAGCACTCGGGCTCAAGAGAAGCAGGCGCTAGTCTACATCCTCAGAAGGGCCAGCTGGGGCCAAGGAGACACTGGGGCAGGAGCTCTGCCTGAGAGCCCAGGCAGAGCAGCCGGTGGGGTAGCAGCTGCTGGACACCAGCCACGTCATGGCCCCAGAGATGTGTGCGCTGAGGGCTAGGGCCAGGGTGATGCGTGGCCAGAGCTCCCTTTCCTGCTTCTCCCTGCTCCATGGTAACCCATCCCTGCCCCACCCAGGCAACACCCTGCGCCCCTCCCAAAAGACCTCTGCTCCCCAGGTCACAGTGTCTCCGGGAGCAGGACAGGCAGCTGCAGGAGCTCCAGACGGCCTGGGCCCCTCACCAGGAGCACTGCCAGGTGAGCCAGGACCAGGAGGAGCTGCGGGAAATGCTGGGTCAGGCCGAGGTCTGGCTGGCCTCCTGAGAGGACCTCCTGGTAGACCCTGACTGTGGGGTGAGCAGGGATCCGCCCCTTAGAGGGCCACATGCCTGGCACCAGGACTTGGAAAGGCAGCTAGCGGCCCAGGAGAGAAGCTCACCCAGCTCCAAATGTAGGTGAGGGTGTGGAGGGCGGGACTGAGGAGGGGTCGAGGGGCCTCCACCTGTGGTGTGGTCTCCAGAGCATTGATCTGCCCTGAGGGGCACCCCTTCGGGGAACAGCCGCAGGGTCCTGTCCTCCATTGGCAGTCTGGCTCTGTGGGGTCCGTCACACCTTCTTCTGCCCAACTGCTCCCTCCCCTCCTCCTCCTGGTTTCCCCCTCCGAGAGCTGCCCCCAGAGCAAGCCCTGTGGGACACAGAGGGTCACTATGGGTGGAAACCAATCAATAATCTCATGGGTGCAGAGCACACTCTGAAGAACACAGGGGCGGTGACCCTAGCTACAGAGAATCTGAATGGAGCGAGGGTTTATAATCCTTGTGTAGGCTGGGGGTGGGGCTGATAGCGGGGTGGGGGGGATTGATACCACAGGATCCTGTGGGACTGAAAGTGAGGACCTGACGGTGGACGGGCAGAGGGAGTGCCCCATCCTCTGAGGTAGGAAGGTGGTCAGCTAGGGTGAGCATGGAGGAAGATGAGCAGGGGCTGCTGCAGTCACGCAAATGTCACGTAAGAATCTCACTTTAGTATAAAATGTTTGTCTCCATTGCAAAGCCACCTCTAGCAACTAGGATCCCCTCTCTCCATCTGGAGTTGACGAGTGAAGAAAATCAAAAACTGAAGCAAAGCAGTCCACAGGACTAACGGACCACCAACACCACAGCCCTCCATCCTTGTCCTGGAGACCAGGAGAGTTAGATGGTGCCCAGCCACCGCCTCAAACTGCTCTGGTTGAGTTCAAACTGGCGACTTGTGCACAGCTTGAAAGCCAATGGAAGTTGACTTCATGAAGAGAGGGCATTACAAGTTTGACAGGGACTGCTGGAACCCCGAGACCAGGGCCCTTCAAATCCAAAACAGAGCCCAGCTCCGGGAATCACCCCTGCCCAAGCAACAGTCGAGCTGATAAAGTGAACGCATGGCACCTGTGAGGCAAGTGCTTCCCAGAGCAAACGGGAGCATTTGCCCTCAAAGTGAAGGAGGGAGGGAGGTGCCAGGGAGGAGGCAAGAAGAGTACTGTGTTATATTATGAGGGCTGCAAACAAAATGTGTATAAATTGTTAAATTGCTCTGTATGTTTCAACTTAAAACAAAAACCCTCTATATTAAAATTCATATATATATGTGCATTATATGTGTGTATATATATATTAGTCAAACCCAAGGTCAGAAAAAGGCATGCCCCGGGCTGCTGCTCCTGGCAAGGTCAGTGGTCTGAAACCCATCAGAAAGACGCGGCTCGGCTGTCTGCTCCCGTAGTGACAGCCTCAGAGAGCTGCAGGGGCCGTCGTGTGCTGTCCTACAGGGCCTCGATGATAGAAATCGACTCGATGGCAATGAATTGAGTGCTTTGAAGGTCAGAAACTGTAGACAGTGATCTACAAATGTCCTTCTCTTCTGTAAGGTGCCTGTAACACAATCAAAGGAAAACAATCGGTCTGCTCTCCACATCTTCAATGGGACCATTTCCAGGGAGCCTGGCCACACACTGCCAGGCTGTGCCTTCTCAGATCCACTGGCACTGCTAGGAAGGTTGTGGGCCCTGCAGGAGTGGGGGAACTCTCCAGCCTGCTCCACAGCAATAGAGGCACTAGGCCAAGACAGGAAGAGCCCCGGCGGGGGGAGATTGGGGAGGTTGAGGCAGTCACTGTGCCCTACTTCTGACACTCTTCATGTGGCTACTATGGTCACCCTTGACCTCAGGGAAGGCCAAGCGTCACCAGGGCAGAAAACACTTCCTTTTTATGGTGAGGGCCATATGGGGTCTCATCTCCACTGCTAATTAGCTGTGGTCTCTAGCAAGTAACCCAGCCTCTCGGTGCACCCAGTTTCCCCAGTGCTATCTGGAGTCCCCAGAAGGGCCAGGTACAGCCAGGCTGCTTGCAGCAGGGCCAGAACCAGCAGCTGCCCTCACCGTGCCCTGAAGCCAGAATCCCAGGACTCAAAGGCTGAGCTTTGCTGAAGGTCGTCCGACATGGCCTCTCAGCTTAAGTAAGGGGTCCCAAGCTACAGGCTGCACAAGTTGCTCCATGGAACACGTGGCCCGTGGCCCCAATGTGGCACACAGTAAGCCAGTTCACCTCTCAGGGGTTTGGCAAAGCGCAGCACAGCAAGGGTCTCCCTGGAAGCCCCTCCACCCCATGCCCAGCACCTCCCCCAAACTCACCCCTACTCCAGGCTGCTGGTACTCACTGTAGGTCCTGTCACCACTGCTGGGCCCTGGGGGAAGTGCTGGGCCGCCACTCCAGCAGGCTCTCCGCTAGTGGCGCAGGCAGTCCCCTGGTTGCCACCCATCTTGACTTGGTGCAGAAACATTGCAAACTTGGTTAAGAGGAGCTGAGAAGAGAGGAGAGGGGTCACAGGGGGCCCTGGCTGTGGGCTGTGAGACACCTCAGTGAGTGACTGGGCAGGGCAGGACTGGACAGCCACAGAACTTGTCCCTCTACGCAGAGAGGGGAATAGGAAGCCACAGCTGTCCTCAGTCCAGACTGATGTTCCCCATCAGCCCCTTGTGTATGCAGCCCCCCCTCCACCACCCGTCTTCATTCGGCTCCAGGGCACCTTCCTTGCCCCTAGCCCCTTCCTCACTAGGGTGTGCTCCTAGTCCTCTCTCCTCTGGTCACCTGCTGCTGGCTGCTCAGCCAGCTCTGCAAGTCTTCCGCTTCCCTCAGGAAGCACTGCAGTGCCAGCATCCTCTTCAAATCCTGGCCCCTGTGGTGACAGCCTGAGTCCCCCAACAGTTAGTGTGCATGTGTCCACACTCTGCAGGACAAGGGACCCAATCAAAGGGGCTGCCTGAAGGACAAGGTTCTTCATGGTCTTTGCCCAGGCTGCTCCTCTGGATTCAAGAAGCAAACCCAGGGCAGGGGGAGTTAGGGCTGGCGAGGGTGTGGCTGTGGGGAAGGGCAGGTGACTGGAGCCAGGGAGCCGAGCCCCTGCCCTGCAGGCTCTCCTCAAAGGTTTGTGGGAAGAGGAAACAGTGAAGGCCTCATCTTTTCCTGACACATGTCTACAGGCCTCCGACACGGTTCTCTTAAAGGCAGTGGTAGCATCTAGGGGAATAAGCAACCCCAGCCAGTTTTCTGGTACCCACGGATGCAGTGACCCTCACTGTTGGGCTGCCAACTCCCGCAGTGTCTGCAGCTGCTTCCAGAGCCTCCACTGCATCACACCCAGCTGCTCTGAGACCTCAGTTACAAGGATCTACATATAACTTCCTCCCTGGGGGATGGACAACAGAAAAGTGGGTGGAGGGAGACAAAATATGTAAGATCTGACAAATTATCAAGGGTTCATGAGTGAGGGGGGAACAGGGAGGGCGGAGAAAAATGAGGACATGATGCCAGGGCCATAAATGGAGAGCAAATGTTTTGAGAATGATGAGGGTAATGAATGTATGGATGTGCTTTACACAACAGATGTATGTATGGATTGTGATTAAGAGTTGTATGTGCCCCTAATAAAATGATTTAAAAAAATTAAATCATTTAAATTTCTTTGGACAATGCCATTTGTATTTCAAAGCAACATTCACGAAAGCTATTTTTTCACCTTCACTATCTTCTATTTAGTTTTAGATAGAGCAAAAGCAATTCTTATGCCTTTGTATGAGATGTAACGCAAGTAGACATAAATTTATGCATAATTAAAAATTTGAATGAACAAAATATTTTGTTAAAGAATTTGAACTTTTGTGAAAATCATAGAAAGCATATAGCATTTTATTGAAGGGTTGGGAATTGTTTCCTCTATTTTATTCTAGTATTTGTTCTGAGGTTCTTACGGTATATTCTGATTGTTGTCATGTAAGAGAATGTACATTCCATATAAGAGAAAACTTTCCTTATAATATTTTCCTATCCATTGCTTCCTGCTGAATCTCTCATTTGTTCTTTTATCATTTTTCCTATAAGAAACCCAGGCTGCTTAATTTTATTCTTATTAATCATTTATATAAGTTAGGAAAATATTTATTATATATACATTTTTATTAAAAATATTTTACTGGAGACTCTTACAACTTTTGTTGCAATCCATATTGATTGCATCAGGCATTTTGTACATATGTTGCCTTCATTCATTTATAGACATTTCTTTCCTTTTTTTTAAAACCATTTTATTGGGGCTCATACAACTCATCACAATCCATACATACACCAATTGTGTAAAGCACACTTATACATTCGTTGCCTTCATCATTCTCAAAATTTGCTTTCCGCTTGGGTTCCTGGAATCAGCTTATTTCCCCTTTCCCCTCTCCCCCTCTCACCCTGCTCCTCTTCCCTCATGAAACCTTAATAATTTATACATTAATATTTTCTCTTATCTTACACTGTGCGGCATCTCCCTTCACCCAATTTTCTGTTGCCCATCTCCCAGGGGGGATGTTAAATGTAGATCCTTGTGATCGGTTTCCCATTTCAACACCCACTTCCCTCCCAGTATCGCCACTCTCACCGCTAGTCCTGGGGGGTTCATCTGTCCTGGATTCCCTGTGTTTCCAGTTCCCGTCTGTACCGCTGTGTATCATCTAGTCTAACCAGGTTTGCAAGGTAGAATTGGGATCATGAGAGGTGGGGGAAGGAAGCGTTTAATAACTGGAGGAAGGTTGTGAGTTTCATTATTGCTACACTGAACCCTGAGTGACTCATCTCCTTCCCACTACCCCTCCGCAAGGGGTGTCCAGTTATCTACAGGTGGGCATTGGTCCCCCATCATGCACTCCCCTCATTCACGATGATATAAGCCCCCCTCCCACTTTTGTTACTTGAAAACTGGTCCCCTCAGCCCTTCATGATCACACATGTTGGTGTGATGCTTCCATGTGGGCTTTGTTGTTCTGGGCCTGCTTGTTTACTTTCAAGCCTCTAAGACCCGGAAGGCTATATTGCTTGATAGCCGGCCACCATCAGCCTTCTTCACCACACTTACTTATGCACACATTCATCTTCAGCGTTTATGTGGGGAAGGTGATCACACAATGATGGTTTTTGTTCTTTGGTGTCTACTACCTGATCCCTTCAACACCTCGTGTTCACTTAGGCTTGTGTGCTTCTTCTCTGTGGGCTTTGTTGCTTCCGAGCTACATTTCTGCCTGTTTGCCTTCAAGCCTTTAAGACCCCCAGAGTTTCATTATATTGTGCAGAGAGTGGCTATGAGCCAAACCCACTCGACTACACCCAACAACAATAACAACAGGACTTGTGCTTCTAACAATATGCTGAAGAAGACCTTAAGAGAATCTCCCCTTCGTTTAGAGCAGCGGCTCTCGACCTGTGGGTCGTGTCTACTTAGGGGGTCAACCAGCCCTTTCATGGGGTGGCCTGAATTATAGCAGTAGCAAAACTATAGCTATGATGTAGCAACAAAAATAATTTTATGGTTGGTTGGTCACGACTACATGAGGAACTGGATGAAAGGGTCGTGAGTAAGGATGTTGAAAACCACTGTCCAAGAGGAAGACTCAATTCTTGATACAGTTGAAGGGCAACAAAATAGACTCAGCCCCAATATAGATGGGATAGCACAGTGGCTGCAACAATAAACACAAGCCAAAGAAACACTGCAAGGATGGCACAAGACGGGACAGTGTTTCATTATATTGACATAGAGTTGCTATGAGTCAAAACCCACAAGAAAAAAAAAACACGACTTGTTTTTCTAAGAGAATCTTAAGAGAATCTCCTATTAGTTTAGCGCAGCGGGCCTCAAACTGAGGGTCGTGACTCCTTTTGGGGGATGAATGACCCTTTCACGGCAGTGGACCGTTCATTAAAGTGGAAAAATTAGAGTTATGATGTAGCAATGAAAATAATTTCATGATTTGGCAGTCACCACTACATGAGGAATAGTATGAAATAGTCGTGGCATTAGGAAGGTTGAGAACCACTTCCCTAGAGGAAGACAGAATTCTTGGTAGAGTAGAAGGGCAGCAAAGGAGAGGCAGCCCCTACAAGATTGATTAGCCCAGTGGCTGCAACAATGAGCACAGGCAAATGAACAACTCTGAGCATGGCATTGGACTGGGCAGCATTTCATTATATTGTGCATAGAGTTGCTTAGAGTCAAAACCCACTCGACGGAACTTAACGACAATAAATACAGGACGTGTACTTCTAACAATATGCTGAACTAGATCTTAAGAGAAACTGCTCTAAATTTTGAGCAGTGGTTCTTAAATTGTGGTTCGCGACCCCTATGGGGTTTCAGACAAGCCTCTCACAGGTGTTGCCCAATTCATAACAGTAGTGAAATCACAGTAATGGAGTAACAATGAAAAAAAATTACTGTTGGAAGATCACCACGACATTAAGAATTGTATAAAGGAGCCATGCCATTAAGAAGGTTCAGAAACACTGCCCGAGAGGAATACACAAAACGTGGTACTGCTGAAGGGCAGCAAGTGAGAGGCAGACCCTACAAGATGGAATAGCTCAGTGGCTGCAACAATGAGTGCCATCAACGAACCACTGTGAGGACGGCACAGGACGGGGCAGCGTTTCATTATATTGTGCGTAGAGTTGCTGAGAGTCAAAACCCACTCGACGGCAACTAACAGCAACACAAAAAGAACTTGAACTTCTAACAATATGCTGACGTAGATCTTAAGAGAAACGCCTCTTAGTTTAGTGCAGGCTTCTCAGCCTATGAATCACGAACCCTTTTGGGGAGTGAGTGGGTTGAATGACCCTTTCACAAGGGCTGCCTGATTCATAAGATTAGCAAAATTACAGTTATGAAATATCAGCGAAAATTTTGTATGACTGGGGGTCCACCACTATTTTGGGAACTGCATGAAAGGGTCGTGGATTTAGGAATATTGGGAACCACTGTCTGAGAGGAAGACACAAATGTTGGTAGAGTAGAAGGGCAGCAAAGGAGAGGCAGCCCCTCCAAGTTGGAATAGCTCAGTGGCTGCAACAACCAGCGCAAGCAAAGAACCACTGTGAGGAATGCACAGGATAGGGGAGCGTTTCGTTATATTTTGCATGGAGTTGCTATGAGCCAAAACCCACATTGAAGGCACCTAAATACAATAACAACAGGACTTTTGCTTCTAACAATGTGCTGAAATATATCTTAAGAGACATTCTTCATAGTTTGGAGCAGAGATTCTCAACCTGTGGGTCATGACTCCATTAGGGTGATGAACTACCCGTGCACAGGGGTGGCCCAATTCATAGCAGTAGCTACATTACAGTTATGAAGTAGCAATGATGATAAATTTATGGCTGGTATTGTACCCACTACATGAGGAGTGGTATAAAAGGCCTGTGGCATTAGAGGAAGTTTGAGAGCCACTGTCCTCGAGCAAGACAGAAATCTTGGCTGAGCAGAAAGGCAGCAAATGAGAGGCAGATCACCAGATGATAGATTAGCGCAGTGGCTGCAACAATGAGTGCAGACAAGAAACCACTGTGAGGATGGCACAGGACGGGGCAGCGTTTCATTATCTTGTGCGTAGAGTTGCTGAGAATCGAAACCCACTGGGCAACACCTAACAACAATCACTGTAGGACTCATGCTTTTCCCAATATGGTGCTGTAGATCCTAAGAGAAACTCCTCTTAGTTTAGAGCAGTGGTTCTCAATCTGTGGGTCGCGAGCCCTTTGGAGGGGTCAAATGACCCTTTCACAGTGGAGGCCTGATTCATAACTGTAGCAAAACTAAAGTTACAAAGTAGCAATGAAAATAATTTTATGATTGGGGGTTCATCACTACATGAGGAAATGAATGAAAGGGCAGTAGAGGGGCAGCGAAAGAGAGGCAGCCCCACAAAAGTTGGATTAGCCCTTGGCTGCAACAATGACAACAAGCAAAATAACCACTTTGAGGGTGGCATGAGACGGGGTCACGTTTCATTATATTGTGTATAGAGTTGCTATAAGCCAGCACACACTCAAAGGCACCAAACAATAACAACAGGACTGTGCGTCTATGAATATGCTGAAGTAAACCTTAAGAGAAACTCCCCTTAGTTTAGACCAGTGGTTCTCAAACTGTGTCACAGTGCCTTTAGAAGACTAATGAACCTTTCACATGGGTGGCCTGATCCATAACAGAAGCGAAATTACAGTTATGCTGTAGCAATGAAAATATTTTAAGGTTGGGGAGTCACCACTACATGAGGACTGGTATGAAATAGTAGTGGCATTCAGAAAGTTGAGAACCACTATTCTTGAGGAAGACACAAATCATGGTACGGAAGGGCAGGAAAAGAGAGGTAGTACCTAACAAGATGGATTACCACAGTGGCCGCAACAATGAGCCCAAACAGAAGAACCACCGTGAGGATGCACAGGGCAGGACAACGTTTCATTACATTGTGCATAGGGTTGGTATGAGCCAAAACCCACTCGAAGGCAGCCAAAAACAAGAACAGGATTTGTGCTTCTAACAATATGCTGAAACATCCCTTAAAAAGAAACTCCTCTTAGTGTAGAAGAGCAGTTCTCAAAATGTGGGTCGTGATGCCTTTTGGGGGTTGGGGTGGAGAAGGACTATATCACATGGTGGCCTGATTCATAACAGTAGCATAATTTTAGTTATAAAGTAACAAGGAAAGTAATTTTATGATTGGGGGGGAGGTCACCAATATATGAGGAATGGTTGAAAGAGTCGTGCATTAGGAAGTTTGAGAACCACTGCCCTAGAGGAAGACACAAATCTGGGTTCAGTAGAAGGTCAGCAAATGAGAGGCAGTCCCCCAAAAGATGGATTAGCACAGAGACTGCAACAATGAGTGAAAACAAAAGAAAAGTGTGAGGGTGTTAGAGGATGGAACAGTGTTTCATGATACTGTGCATAGAGTTGTTATGAGCCAACTTTGAGCCAAACCCACTCGACAGCCCCTAACAACAATAAGAACAGGACTCGTGCGTGTAATAATATACTGAGCTATACCACAGGAGAAACTCCTCTTAATTTAGAACAGCGGTTCTCAACCTGTGATTTGTGACCACTTTGGTTGGTTGAACAACCCTTTCACAGGGTGACTAGATTCATAAGACTTGCAAAATTACAGTTATGGAATAACAGGAGAAAAAAACCTTTATGCTTTGGGGACCACCACTACACATTGGGAAGTGTATGGAAAGATCGTAGAAATAGGAAGGGTGAGAAACACTGTCCTAGAGGAAGACGCAAGTACAGTAGAAGGGCAGCAGAAGAGAGGAAGTCCCTACAAGACGGATTTGCACGGTGGCTGCAACAATGAGCGCAAGCAAAGAACCACCGTGAGGATGATGCAAGACTGGGCAGGCCTTTATTATATTGTGCACAGGGTTGCTATGAGCCCAAACCCTCTCCACGGCCCGAACAACAATAACAGGAGGAATCATACATATAACAGTATGCTCAACTAAACCTTGAGAGAAACTGCTCTTAGTTTAGAGCAGCCGTTCTCAACTTGTGAGTGGTAAATCCTTTGGGGGTGTTTGAATGACCATCCCATAGGCGTGGCCAGATACGTAACAGTAGCAAAATTACAGTTATGAAGTAGCAACAGTATAATTTTTTGGTTGGGGGGTCATTACTAGACGAGGCACTGTATGAAAGGGTCGTGGCATTAGGATTGCTGAAAACCACAGTCCTACAGGAAGACACAAGTCTTGATACAGTTGAAGGGCCGCAATATAGAGTCAGCCCCCAAATAGATGGAATAGCATAGTGGCTGCAGCAATGAGCTCAAGCTAAGGGAACACTGTGAGGATGGCACAAGAAGGGGCAGCGTTACATTATATGGAGCACAGAGTTGCTATGAGTCAAAACCCACTCGACTGCACCTGACAACAAAACAACAGGACTTGTGTTTCTTATAATGTGCTGAAGTAGACCTTAAGAGAAACTCCTATTAGTTTAGTGCAGCGGTTCTCAACTTTTGGGTCACGAGCCCTGTTGGGGGATGAATGAACCTTTCATAGTGGTCGCCCAGTCATAACAGTAGAAAAATTAGAGTTACAAAGTTGCAATGAAAATAATTTTATGATTTGGCAGTCAGCACTATATGAGGAACGGTATGAAAATGTTGTGGCATTAGGAAGGTTGAGAACCACTGCCCTAAAGGAAGACACAAATCTTGGTAGAGTAGAAGGGCAACAAAAAATAGCCAGCCCCCCCAAATATGGCTCCAACAATGAGCACTAGCAAACAACCACTGACAGGATGGCACAGGTCTGGGAAGCATTTCATGATATTGTGCATAGAGATGCGATGAACCAAAACCCCCTCCGCGGAACTTAACAACAATAACAACAGGGCTTGTGTGTTTAATAATATGCTGAAGTAAATCTTAAGAGCAACTCTTCTTAGTTTACAGCAGGGTTCTCAACATTGGGTCGTGAACACTTTCAGGTGGGGGGTGTTTCGAAACACCCCTCCACAGTGATGGCCTGATTCATAACAGTAGCAAAAGTACAGTTATGAAATATCAATGAATATAATTTCATGATTGGGTTCCACCACTACATTGGGAACTGTATGAAAGGGCCGCAGAATTAGGATGTATGAGAAATTTGTCCTAGAGGAAGACACGAATGTTGGTAAAGCAGAAGGGCTGCAAAAGTCAGGCAGCCCCTACAAGATGGAATAGATGCAGCAGTGAGCGCAAGCAAAGGACCACAGTGAGGATAGCACGAGATGGGGCCGAGTTTCACTATATTGTGCATACAGTTGCTATGAGCCAGCACACACTCAAAGGCACCAAACAATAATAAAAAGTACTTGTGCTTCTAAGAATATTCTGAAGTAGACTTTAAGAGAAATTCCTATTCGCTTAGACCATTGGTTCTCAAACTGTGTGTTGAGATACCTTTGAGGAGACTAACAAACCTTTCACATGGGTGGCCTGATCCATAACAGAAGCAAAATTACAATTATGATGTAGCAATGCAAATATTTTATGGTTGGATGTCACCACTACACGAGGAATGGTGTGAAGTGGTTGTGGCATTTGGAAAGTTGAGAACCACTGCTCTAGAGGAAGACACATATCTTGGTACAGAAGGGCAGGAAAAGAGAGGCAGTGCCCAACAAGATGGATTAGCACAGTGGCTGCAAAAATGAGTGTGAGCAAAAGAACCACTGTATGGAAGGCACAGGACGGGAAAGCATTTCATTACATGGTGCATAGAGTTGGTATGAGCCTAAACCCATTCGAAGGCACCAAACAACAGGATTTGTGCCTCTAACAATATGCTGAAGAAGACTTTAAAAGAAACTCTTAGTGTACAGTAACAGTTCTCTAACTGTGGGCCACGACGTCTTAGGAGGGAACAATGAGCATTTCACATGGGTGACCTGATTCATAACAATAGCAAATTTATAGTTATGGAGTAACAAGGAAAATAATTTTATGATTGGGGGGGGTCACTAGTACATGAGGAATGGTGTGAAAGAGTCATGACATTAGGAAGGTTGAGAACCACTGCACTAGAGGGAGACATAGATCTGGGTACAGTAGAAGGGCAGCAAAAAGAGGCAGCCCACAGCACGATGGAATACAACAGTGACTGCAACAATCCGCGCAAGCAAAAGAACCACTGGGAGGATTGCGCAGGACAGGACACCTTTCCATCATATTGTGCTTAGAGTTGATAGGCGTCGAAAGCTACACAACAGAATCTAACAATAACTATAGGATTTGTGCTTCTGACAATTGGATGAAGTAGATATTAAGAGAAACTCCTCTTACTTTAGACCAGCGGTTTTTAACCTGTGGTTCGCGACCACTTTTCGCGATCGAATGACCCTTTCACAGGTGTGAAATGATTCATAACTGTAGGAAAATTACAGTTATGAAGTAACAATAATGTTATGATGGGGGTCACCACTACATGAGGAACTGTATGAAAGGGTCATGGCATTAGGAAATTTGACAACCAGTGCCCTAGAGGAAGACACAAGTCTTGGTACAGTAGAAAGGCCACAAAAAAGAGGCAGCTACCCAAAAGTTGGATTAGCACAGTGGCTGCAACAATGCGCACAAGCAAAAGAACCACTGTGAGGATCGCATAGGATGGGAAAGCGTTTCATTATATTGTACATAGAGTTACTATGAGCCAAAACCCACTCGATGGTACCTAACACCAATAACAACAGAACTTGTACATCTACCAGTATGCTGAATTCTATCTTAAGAGAATCTCCTCTTAGTTTAGAGCAGGGGATCTTCACCTGTGTGTCGCAACCCCTTTGTGGATATGGAATGAAAATTTCACAGGGGTGTCGTGACTCATAACAGTAACAAAATTACAGTTATGAAGCTGCAATGAAATCATTTTATGGTTGGGGGGGGTCACCACTAAATGAGAATCGGTATGAAGATATCATGGCATTAGGAAAGTTGAGAACCACTGCTCTAGAGGAAGTTCCAAATCTTGGTATTAAAGGGCAGGAAAAGAGAGGCGGTCCCCAACAAGATTCATTAGCACAGTGGCTGCAACAATGAGCGCAAGCAGAGAACCACTGTGAGGATGTCACAGGACAGGGCGGCGTTTCATTATATTGTGCGTAGAGTTGCTATGAGACATACCCACTCGACAGCACCTAACAACAACAACCAATGGACTTGAGCTTCTAACAGTGTGGTGAAAAAGACCTGAAGAGAAACTCCTCTCAATTTAGAGCAGCGGTTCTCACCATGTGTGTCATGACCCCTTTGGGGCTTAGACGAACCCTTTACAGGGTTGCCTTATTCATAACTTGTAACAAAACGAGAGTTACGAAGTAGCAAAGAATATAATTTTATGATTCGGGGTCTACCACTACAAAGGGAACTGTATGAAAGTGTCGTGGATTTAGGAAAGTTGAGAAGCACTGTCCTAGAGGAAGGCACAGATATTGTTAGAGTAGAAGGGCAGCAAAGGAGAGGCAACCCCTACAATTTGGAATAGCTCAGTGGCTGCAACAATGAGCGCAAGCAAAGAACCACTGTGAGGAATTCACAGGACGGGGCAGTGTTTCAGTACATTGTACATAGAGTTGCTGTGAGCCAAAATCCACTCGACGGCACCTAACAACAACAACAACAACAGGACTTGGGTGTCTAACAATATACTGAACTACATCTTAAAGAAACACCTCTTAGTTTAGAGCAGTGGTTCTCAACCTGTGGATCGGGCCCTCTTTGGGGGTTGAGATACCCATTCACAGGGGTCGATCTCTTCTTCATAGTAGCAAAATTACAGTTATGAAGTAGCAACGAAAATATTTTTAGGAATGGATGTTCACCACAACATCAGGAACTTCATTATAGTGCTAAGGCATTAGGAAGGTTGAGAACCACTGGTTTAGAGCATAGGAAATCTGATGCAATACTGCATATTTTAACACACATGAAGTTGGAAAATAAAGGAAATTGGGAGAGGACAGTAGTATTAAATTCCTATGAGTCAGAATTGCTCTATATCATAGAGTAGCTAAGACAATGAGAAGAAATGACAAAGTCAAAGAGCTGAAGAGAAAATTCCATAGGACACGTGGCAACAGCTTTATGCTCTTGTTAGACCCTCGGGGCCTCCTTATCTTTTGTTGGCTTTCTTAAGCCCATCCCCACCAGTATGAATAGTCTTCATTAAACTCTCTTTAATTAAACCTTCTGCATGGTTTGTTTTCTGCTGGAACCCTCAGAGATATCATTTAATTTTCTGGATTGCAATTCATCTCTAGCATACAGAAATCTTTCAAGAGTTTGTTTTATGTTTTGTTTTCATCCACAATAGCATTTCCTTCCAGATTTGTTTGTCCTTGAAACATGATCAGTAGTTCTTTCCTCTCCAATGAAACCCAAGTGATACGCTGCCTGACTGCCTAGGAAGTTCATGTGTAGCCTACATGGAGATCCCAACAATTCCCTAGACAAGTGTTTCTCAAACTTCTGAATGCCATGATTCTTTCATACAGTTCCTCAGGTTGTGTTTACCTCGATCATAAAAATTATTTCATCGCTAATTCATCACTGTAGTTTTGCTACTGCGATGAACCAGGCAACCCCTGTGAAAGTGACATTGGACCCCCAAAGGTGTCGTGACCCACTGGTTGAGATCCACTACCTTAGACCAACATATGGCCCGAGGGCTGTATAGGGCCCCCCAAATAATCAATTGCTGCCAGCATCACACATCTCACCAACGAGAAGCATTTGTAGCCATCACCTTAGGGGTGAGTTCATTAAATATTTGACCTCTATGGCCCCATGAATGATGTTATAAATCACAACATGGTCCTTGGCAGAAAAACAGGTTTCCAGCTCCTGCTCCAGACCAAAGGTTCCCAAACGTATTCTGCCTACTGCCCTCTTTTCAGAAAAAGAAATTACTCAGGACGCCCCAGCAATGAAAGAATTTTGTACTATAGCCCACCATCCAGGATAAAATGTAGATATCTGATTTGTAGATCTCTGGATTTTTCTGTGCCCAGTAGGTGGGTGGTGTTGCCCACTTTGGGAAACGAGACTCTAGGAAAATCAGGTGTGTTTTCACTCTCTCTGCAAGAATTTCAGTTGAGGAGCAAGATCTGTCTTGAAAGAAGTGTATTCAGGTTGCTCCTTAGAGGCAAGGATGGCTAGACTTCATCTCACATCCTTGGGCATCAGGAGCTATGAGGAGCAACATCATGGAAAAGGGCATCATGCTTGGTAAAGGGGCGCCCAAAAGGGGAGGACCCTCACCAAGATGGATGGACACAGTTTCTACAACAACACACTAAAACATAACAATTGTGAGGCTGGCACAGGAGCAGGCAGTGTTTCTTTCGGTTGTATGTAGAGTCGCCACGAGTTGAAACCAACTTGACAGCATCCAACAAAACCAGATGTGGAGAAAGCAAGGCCTGGTCTGTGTACAGTGGCCCCACCGAGGTTCCTCATCAGTTGTGTTTGAATGGGCCAGGTGCTCTCACAAACCTCCTCTTCAATAGACAACTTAGAATGTTTGCTTTGTGCCCAGGAACCATCCTGAAATTTAAAATGACCATTTGGCACTGAGTTGATTGCGATTCATGGTGAGTCATAGGACTTTCAATGGGCATAACCTTTCAGAAACAGATGGCCAGGTTCTTACAAGGTATTTCTAGGTGCGCTTGAACCTCCTCAGTTTCTATTAATGGCCAAGTGTTTTAACCATTTGTACTCTCCAGGGATGACTCACAGCTCTATATATCCTTAAAACTGACATCTCTCCTCTCTTTGGAAAGCCATGACAATTGTTCTCTTTCAGTAGATTTACCTTCTTTAAATATAGGAATGACATATACTTCTACCACCTCACAGAAAATGTCAGAAACTCGTAGCTCTCATTTAATAATGGCGTGGGTGATTACATATTGGGCTGCTAAGCCCAAAGCCAACAGTTCAAAACCACCAGCCACTCTCAGGGAAAAACATGAAACTTTCCAATCCTATAAAGTTACAATCTCAAATACCCACAGGAGCAGTTGGAACCTGTCCTATAGGGTAGAACTCAGGTCATGGGGAGTCAGAGTGGATTCGATGGCAGTGAGTTTGCTTTGGTTTTTGGACTCCCCTCCTACCACAATAGCTCACAATTACTAAGTGCATGTTATGTACTAGTGTTCTAAGCATTGCATGTACATTCACTCATTTCATCCCACGGGTGGTGGTGTGGGTGAAGCACTAGAACTGCTAACCAGAAGGTCGGTAGTTCAAACCCACCTGCTGTTCTTCGGAATCAAGATGGGGCTGTCTGAGCTCATAAAGATTTTCAGGGTCGGATGTCTTCAGGGACAGTTATTACTTTATCCTGCTGAGTTACTATGAGTCTGAATGAACTCTAGAGAAGTGGGGTTGTGGTGACTTTTGCAACCCCTTTAAGAGGAGCGCTGGCGGGGCAATAGAGAAGCCCTTGACTATTTACCACTAGCTCAGCGAAACCCTCAGCAGCTTCCCATGAGAATGATGCATCAATTTGCTCCAGTATCAGTCACAGCCTATGGGAACGCCTATAGAATGGTTCCACTCTGTCCTCCAGCCTCACTGTGAGTTGGAATCGACTGACCCATTGGTAGTGCATCAGCATCCGTCTATAGGTGAGAACACGAATGAAAAGAGAGGTGAAGCCATCTGGCACAGGTGTAACCAGGTTACCAAGGGGAAGCTGGATTTTAAATCCCAGCAGACCAGCTTCAGAGACTACAGGCTTAGCTCTACCGTCTGCTGATATCTGGACTAAGAGTGGTTGGATTTTGCCTCCTTTTCCCTACACATCATCTCCACTGTCCCCTATCAAGCAAAATTAGCTTGAGTATTGAACAGGCACCCTCCAGCCCTGCCCGATTGCACACGCTCAAGTGAGAAAAGGATGGGGAGATCACTGGGCTGTTTTAGCTGCCACCTCTACTCGCACTGCGCCAACACACCCACAACGAAGTCAGAGAAAGAATTCTTGGTCTTGTAACCACTCCTCAGCCCTGACACCTTGCAGAGAGCCAAAGCCACTCTCTTGGACACCCACTCGACTGCTACCTGGGAACTTCCCATGGAGCATTTGGGGACAAAGGAGAGGGAGCACGCCTGCAATGTAATTAACATTATGACAACTTGTCCCCCCCTTGGAGAATGACACCATTAGCTGCTTCAATTGTGCACGAAATGTAAATTACACGACTCAGGGGTTTCACGTCTGAGCAGCCATGATGCTAAGTGACAAGGCTCTCCATCGAGCAGCCCCTCCCCAAGCAGCAGGAACTAAGAAACCCAAGCCCTGAGGCCGACAGCTGAGACCGAGGTCCTGTGGTCTTTGAGTGTGCCTACTTCACAGAGCCCACAAGGGAGGATCTTTCCGGGTGGCCCTGGATGCCAGGCTGGGATGTTCCAGCCACCTGCTGTCATCACCCTGGCCCTCCCATTTTCTTTAAAGGGAGTCGAACGCTGGGCAGCACTCTTTCCTCTCTATCTCTCAGAAAATTAGGAAAAAGGGGTGGTGGCAGTGGTTGTGGTAATATCCTTCGTGCTAAGGAGTTTTGGTGATGCTGTGGGTTAAGCATCCCGCTACTAATCACAAAGCCAGCAGTTCAAACCCACTAGCTGCTCTGAGAGGGAGAAAGATGAGGCCGTCTGACAATGGACATATTTATAGTGTCAGAAACCCACAGAGGCAGAACCAAACTCGTCCCCCAGATTATTTCCATAGCCATTCTGCCTCCCATGCATTACTCTGTCTGGCTCAAATTACTCTGTGTTCACTCCCTGGCCAGCCCCCCACAGTTCCCTACCCCCTTTCACCACGAACTCTCTGGACACTACTCGAAATCAGCTTGAGACACTGGATCAGCCACACTTCTTTGTGGCCCATGAAAGAACTTTCCAAAACCTCATGTCACAAGCAGGTCCACTTGCTTTTAGAGAAGAGGCATAGGCGAAATTGTATGTTTCCACCTTGAGAGGGGCAAGCACCACCATGTACAATTAGTAGGTGACCACCAGTGTGTCACTTTTGTGGTCACCACACATCTCCTTTGGGGACCCATTTGCCCCTCTCCTAGCATCCTGATCCCTGGTGCCATGGCTAGACTGGGATGGGAAATCCATGGGCTAAACCAGGAACTTCCAGGTGGAATCAGAGACACTGTCCCCTCTGTAGAGCCTCTGGGAGGACAGGGAGTTTGGAAACACAGCCTAAAGCTGCAGTAGGATAAATTTAAGAAATGATCACGCATTTACCCTAATGTCAACTGTACAAATCCCAAAACCACCCTTCAAATGCCCTGCCACTGAGCAGAGCCAAAAGCAGGAAGAGCCAAAACCTACATATGGGTACAGGAAGACCTCTGGAAGGTGTCCCTGTGGGGGGCCGGGGAAGGGGGAGAGTGGAGTTGAGGAGGCTCAGGGGCTCAGGCTCAGGCTGGGAAAGAGCCAGAGTTCCTAGTTTGACTCTCTCTTTGTCTCTCTGCCTAACCACCCACCTCCCACCCAGTCCAGGAGATTCTTTGAACAAGACCCCACAGGGTCAGAGGTGAGAGCTGTCAGCTCCTGTTAATACCCTGACTTGGGAAACATCTCTCATTCTGGAAATTCATATATTTTCTTGGGCTTTGATCAAGATCCAGGTCAAGCCTCCCCTCCCCCTTTTCTCACAGAGGCACTTGGTCAGAATGGCAAATAGCCCTCAACTGTGCCATGCACTCCGCCTCTTCATTCCCTGTTCCCTTCGAACCATCTGCTGCAAAAAAAAATCACAAAATAGCCCGATGGAGGGCAGGTCAGTGCTTCTTTTTCAGACTTCCCTCTCATTCTTTCTCTGGTCGCATCATCATTCCAGGTACAGAAAACCCATTACTGTCCAGTCAATTCCAACTCATGGAGACCCTATGTAAGTTTTCCAACGTTGTCCAACATTACTGGAACAGACAGCCTCATCGTTTTCCTTGAAGCAGCTGGTAGTTTGAACTGTCAACCTTTGAACTAGCAGTTCAACATTTACATGACATCCCTTCAGAGTGGTGAGTCATAGTCTGCCGACACCGTGGGCAAGAATCATTGTTCTGGCTTATTTTCATAAGGTGGGATTCTAGGTAGGCAGGTGTGACGCAGGTGTAACTGGAAGTCGACTTGATGGCAACAAACAACAACAATGATGTCATTGTTTTGGGACTTGGGAACTGAGACCTCTGAAGCATCGGCTAAGTAACAGCTACTTCTGGTTTGTTAGGTACTTCATTGCTGAGCTCTGTTCTAGATACTGGGAATACAGCTAGAAGGAAGGTGGCATCTCTGTTCCTGGGGTTGAGAGATGAGAGGGGTTGGGAAACTTCCTGTCCTGTTAGTAGTGGGTGTAGACATTGTTTCTCCTGTTAGATGCCATTGAGTCAGTTCCAACCCCTAGCCACCCTATGGATAATAGAACGAAACACAACCCAGTCCTGCCCCATCATTTCAATTGTTGTTATGTTTGAGCCCCTTGTTGCAGCCACTGTGTCAATCCATTGGCCGAAGTTCTTCCTCATTTTCACTGCCTCTCTGCTTCACCTAGCAGGACATCCTTCCTCCTCCAGGGACTGGTCTCTCCCTAACAGTATGTCCAAGGTACGTGAGGGGAAGCCTCACCATCCTGGCTTCTAAGGAGTATTCTGGCTGTACTTCTAACCCACATTTGTTTGTTCTTTGGCAGTTCATAGTACTTTCAATATTCTTCACCAGCCTCCCAATTCAAATGCATTGATTCTTCTCTGATCTTCCTTTTCAATGTCCAACTTTCACGTGCATAGAAGGCCATAGAAAATATGACTAAGATGGCTTTAGTCAGGTGCACCTTAATGTAACATTCTTGCTCTTAAACACTTTGAAGAACACTTTTGAAAGAGGTCTCTGGCGGCAGCACGCGGCCCCTTTAAGGGTGAGGAGGAGAGGCGCACAGGTGGAAGGTCATGGCCCCTTTAGGCTTGGCCTACTTGGCAGCAGCTGGAGCCTATTGAGAACATGACAGGAGGCCAGCCAGCACTTCCTATAGAGGTCAAGGGCTCAGGAGCTGAGCGAGCCAAGCTCTGAAGGCTGTGAGCCAACCTCGGAGCCGCACTGCTCCATGGGCCATAATGACCTAATGCGCAAGGCCTAGGACTTCAAAGACCAGGTGTGGCCTGTGCAGCCTTCCCGCCCCTTCCCAGACTCCTGCCCACCAGGGAGGGCCTTGCCACCATGACCCCTGATGTGGGTCTGCAGCCCACCAGTCACCTGGCCAGCCACCAGGATTCTCGCCCTGCCCAGCTGACGAACCCAGGACCACACTCCAGACCCCCTGACCCCACCCTGGGCCTACTCACCACCAAGACTCTACCCTGGGCCCGCTGCCCACCCAGGAACCTGCATCAGGGCCCTTGCCAACCCTGGGTCCAGTCCAGGCCGGGCACACACCTGGGATCCCTGTTCCAGGTCCCTGCCCACCTGGGTCTGGGCCTGCCACAAAGACCCTGCCAGAGGCCCTCTGCCTACCCAGAAACACCCCCTGCCCAGCTAGCCCCTGGCTCATCTGGGCACTGCCCCAGGCCCCCTGCCTGCCCAAGATCTTGTGTTAGCCTGACTGGCCATGGAGGATGGAGAGGAAGAGGGACTCTGCCCAGGCCCCTGCACCCCATCCCACTTGGGAAGCCCTTGGTTGGTCCAGCCCCAAAGGCGTCTCCCCTCCCCCAGGCCCACATACCCAGAACTCCATTGGGCCCACTGCTTACCTGAGGCCTCCCCATCAAGGGCTTGGGATATGTAACCCCAGCCTGGGATGGGCTCCTAGCTTGCTAGAGCCCCATGCCACTCTCCTTAAGCCCCAACTATTTAAGATCCCTAGAAAGTGCCTGTGGGCGCCCTTGTTGCGTATCACTCTGGCTGGAAGGGGTTAGGCTGTAGCTCTTGAAACTTGTCTTCTCCATTCTGAACCTTTAGGACATTGGTCCTTCCACAGGGCAGTTCTACAGAAGTGGCAGGGAACTCTATTCCCGAGTGGAGTTGGCCAGGTTTGAGTGGGGGGTGCCCCTGCAGGGACCCCAACTTGGGAGAACAGCCCATCTCCCCTCTCTCTTTCCCAGCTGCAAAAAAAGTAAAAAAGAAAGAGATCTCAAACAGCAGATTTACCCAATACAATACATCCCTTGAGTTCTTGACCGGGGCTCGCATGATCATTTATTGTGGACTCCAGAAAGAAGATAGCCCTGATCACTTCAGCCTTTTCTCCATTTATCATGATCATGTTGTAGATGACAGGGTCATAATTACATATAAATATGTCCCTGGGACCCAGCTCCTGGGGAGTCCCAAACAACTTGATGTAAAGAAAATAAGAGAGAGAAAACAAGCACTCTAAGCTCTTGGTTGGAAGGACAGTCCTTTGTGAATAGAGGGCTGCAAGGATATTGGAGTTCCTGAAGGGGGGAAAACAGTTCCACACACAACTATTTAACAAATCATTTGCCGTTGGAACCCACCCAGGGACACCATGGAGGAAAGGCCTGGCAACCTGCTTAAAGCCTATAGTCTTGAAAGTCCTATGCAATGCACATATGGGGGCACCATGAGTCAGAATCAAGTCTCTCAAGCCTGTTTTGGTTTGGGGCGAGGAGCTATTAGAAGCAGTGGGGTATAATGTTGAATCCCAAAAAAGGAAGGATTTGGTCACCATTAAAGTGACTTCTGACCAAATTACTAACAATCATAGGGACTTTTGTGGGAGAAAGATTAGGAGTTCTAATGCTGTAAATATTTCGTGTCAAAAACCCACAGACAGTTCTACCCTGTCCTATACAGTCGCTGACTTGCTGTCAACTGGATGGCACTAAGATAGGACCTATCTGCTAAAAGGTTGCCATGCAACAGGACTTGTGCCAAGTCCACTATGGTTATGCCTATGATCTTTGTGGGAGACAAAGCCCTGCTTATGTTTAATGTCTCTGTTGTCAGATCGCTCCATTGTCCAGACCTGGCTCTATGTCCTTCTAGCTCCATGACCTGGGACAAATCATTGAATCCCCTTTGCGCTCTGTGTGTAGAAGGGAAGTGAAAAATAGTGCTTAGGTTTTGTGTTCGAGGTTGAGATTGAATGCATCAATAGATAAAAAGACCTTGTTGTTGTTGTTAGTCTCCAGTAAGTCAAATTTGACTCCTTTTGACCATAGGTGTGATAGGAAAAATCACTGCCAGATCCTATGCCATCTTCCTGCCCATTGGCAGGTTTGAGGTCATTGTTGCGGTTATGGTGCCAGTCCGTGTCATGAAGAGTTTACCCAGATCCACATGATGTCCTCTTCTCGCAACTGGTCTTTCCTAACGACATGACCAAAATCAGCATGACAACATTTTGCCATTCTCTCTTCTAAGAACATCCTGTGAAGAGTGTCCTGGCTCAATTTCCTCCAGGACTGATTTGCTCATTCTCGTGGCCACACACAGTATACTCCACACACGGTCTTTGCCATCACTGCCATTCAAATGCCTCAATCCTTCTGAGAATCCTGATCCTCACTGTTGTCCCCATTAGAAACTCCATTTCTCGCAGCTTGCTTCAGACCTGCTGAAGTGGAATCTGAGTTTCTGTTAGGCCCCAAGGGCATTGTATTTGTGTGCCTGCTAGAAGAACGGCTGGGGAACAATGTCTGGCCCATAGTAAGTGCTGTATAATTATTGGTTGTGATCAGTGTCATTATTTATTACTCCATGTAATCATTCCAGCACACTCACAGGTCAGGAAACCAAGATTCTGAGCCTGCCAGTGCCTTTGCTGAGGCTACCCCTCAGGAGAGGGCACGGGCTCCATGCAAATCGAATATAGGATCAGGCCAACATTTGGATCACTCTGAATGGAGACACAGTCAATGCTCATTAACCAGTCACTCCCCATTGCTTTCGTCACCCAATCCTTATCAACCGTGACTCTGCTTGCTGTCTATGGATTTCCCTATGGATTCTGCAAATTTTATATCAATTTCATTATGGTCTGACTTGTTTCACTCAGCAGAAGGTGTTCAAGGTCCCTGCATGGTGTAGCATGTTCCAAAACATCATTCCTTTTTAAAGGCTGAATAATATTCCATTGTATGACTTAGATATTGTTTGGTTTATCCATTCTTCGGGCCCTGGGCACTTTGGTAATAGTCACCTCTCAGCTATTGTGGGTAGTGCTGCAGTGAACTTGTATACCACTATCTCTTTGAGTCTCTGTTTGTTATTCTTTGAGGTATATGCTTAGATGTAGAATTGTGAGGTGGTCAAGGATTTCCTCTTCCTTGGATCCATGATCAACGCTCATGCAAGCAGCAGTCAAGAGCTTAATAAATGCATTGCATTGTATTGGCTAAATATTCGCAAGACCTCTTTAGAGTATTGAAAAGCAGGGATGTTATTTTGAGAACTAAGGTGCATCTGACACAAGCCATAGTATGTTCAAACACTTCCTATGCATGTAAAATTTGGAGATTAAATAAGGCAGGCCAAAGAAGAATCGATGCATTTGAATTACGGTGCTAGGAAAAAAGAACCATAGAAAGTACTATGGACTACCAGAAGCACCAATAAAAACTTGTCTTGGAAGAAGCACAGGCCAAATGCTCCTTAGAAGTAAGGATGGCCAGATTTTGTCACCCTTTGGATATGTACTTTCAACATGTTGTCAGGAGAGACCAGGCCCAGGAATAGGACATCATGCTTGGTAACCTGGAAGGGCAATGGAAAAGAGGAAGTCTCTCATGAGCTGGATGGACATGGGGGCTGCAGTAATGGGCTCAAACATAAGAACAATTGTGATGATGGTACCGGGTGGCATTGTGTTCTGTTTGACATAGGGTTGTTATGAGTGGGAACCAACAGGACCGACCCTAACAACAATAGTAAATCTATGACTTGTTAAGAAGAAACAAGCATTGTTCATTTCCTCTATGAGCCAGGCACTGAGAAGACCCTGAAGGTCCAGATAGAAAGAGCACTTGGCCCCTACCCATGATGGGTTCCCAGTCTAGGGGGGAGGCAGCAGATCTCCACTTTTGGATGAGACTTATGCAGCCCCCTTGGGGTTCTAGTGTGTGCTGGAGAGACTCAAGTTAACTTTGCCTTTCTCTTTACCCGCCTTTAGGGAAGTGGAAGAACTTTGGAATAAAGCATCCCCCGAGATTTCTGTTGCACAATTAGACAAAAGGAAACCAATGGTGGCTAAACAGAGCGAACAGAGAATCCGGAGCTGTGTCCGGATCCTTGGCCATGCAGCTATCAATCAGCACAGTTGAGTTCAGGAATCAGGAAGCGAAGATCCTCAATATCTGGATCCAGTAGGTATAGAAGGCGTAGCTTCAAAGATAAAGAAGGATAAACCCTCTTTCGCTTTCAGGAGGAACTCACCCAGGGATAACTCATTCAGGTGGGACTACACTAAAGCCTTAGAACTGGGAGGGTCCACAGGTGCGTGTTTACTGCCAGAATGGTGGCTTCCCATTCAAGAGCTTCTATCATATTCCAGCTCATGAATGGTCCTCCGTGTGCCTTGGTTCTTTTGCTGTGACTTCTGTGGCATCACTTGAACTCTCCATCCCCTCCAGCCAGGAGCAGTGGCAGGAAAAATCTATTAGGGAGAAGTGAGAGAGTGAGCTAGGAGATATTCCGTACACAGATTGCAGTCTCCTTCAGCAAAGGCCCTGTGGGGTGGGGACTTAACTTTTCTGATTCTCTCCTGTTAGAAGTCAACACGGAGCTAAAGAAGCATGAATGGAAGAAAGCAGGATGATGAGCTGACAGCTTTTCCATAAGGAAATAATAGCCAGAAGGGCTCCAAGTTGGGATGAGGGGATGGTGGGGAGGGGAACACACGTGCTGCTACCAAGAGGAGAGTGAGGAGCAAGAGACCAGTAGAGGCTAGTCTCAAAGCCATCTCCAATAACATTTCCCCAACAGGCTGATTTCCTTTCTCCACTCTAAACACGTCAGCCTTCACCTCCACCAAGCACTGAAACCCCAATGCAGCCTTTATCTGCCCATTCCTCCCACCAATTGGTCCAGGTTACTATGGGAACTATGGGAGTTGAGAACTGCTGCTCTAAAGTTAAAGGACTTTCTCTGAAGTCCTACTTCACCATATTGTTAGAAGCACAAGTCCTGTAGTTATTTTTGTTGAGTGCTGTCAAGTGGGTTTCTGGTCACAGCAACTCTATGCACAATATAATGATATGCTGCTCAGTCCAATGCCATACTCAGAGTTGGTCATTTGCCTGTGCTCATTGTTGCAGCCACTGGGCTAATCAATCTTGTAGGGGCTGCCTCTCCTTTGCTGCCCTTCTACTCTACCAAGAATTCTGTCTTCCTCTAGGGAAGTGGTTCTCAACCTTCCTAATGCCACG
Organism: Tenrec ecaudatus; assembly: GCF_050624435.1. Lineage (NCBI taxonomy): Eukaryota > Metazoa > Chordata > Mammalia > Afrosoricida > Tenrecidae > Tenrec > Tenrec ecaudatus. The sequence goes on from NW_027458808.1 coordinate 491,505, forward strand.
ACTCTTTCATACCATTCCTCATGTAGTGGTGATTGCCAAATCATGAAATTATTTTCATTGCTACATCATAACTCTAATTTTTCCACTTTAATGAACGGTCCACTGCGGTGAAAGGGTCATTCATCCCCCAAAAGGGGTCACGACCCTCAGTTTGAGGCCCGCTGCGCTAAACTAAAAGGAGATTCTCTTAAGGTCTACTTAGGTACATTGTTAGAAAAACAAGTCCTGTTTTTTCTCTTGGGGGTTTTGACTCATAGCAACTCTATGTCAATATAATGAAATACTGTCCCGTCTTGTGCCATCATTGCAGTTTTTCTTTGGCTTGTGTTTATTGTTGCAGCCACTGTGCTATCCTATCTATATTGGGGCTGAGTCTATTTTGTTGCCCGTCAACTGTATCAAGAATTGAGTCTCCCTCTTGGACAGTGGTTTTCAACATTCTTACTCACGACCCTTTCATCCAGTTCCTCATGTAGTCGTGACCAACCAACCATAAAATTATTTTTGTTGCTACATCATAGCTGTAATTTTGCTACTGCTATAATTCAGGCCACCCCATGAAAGGGCTGTTGACCCCCTAAGTAGACACGACCCACAGGTCGAGAGCCGCTGCTCTAAACGAAGGGGAGATTCTCTTAAGGTCTTCTTCAGCATATTGTTAGAAGCACAAGTCCTGTGGTTATTGTTGTTGGGTGAAGTCGAGTGGGTTTGGCTCATAGCCACTCTCTGCACAATATAATGAAACTCTGGGGGTCTTAAAGGCTTGAAGGCAAACAGGCAGAAATGTAGCTCGGAAGCAACAAAGCCCACAGAGAAGAAGCACACAAGCCTAAGTGAGCACGAGGTGTTGAAGGGACCAGGTAGCAGACACCAAAGAACAAAAACCATCATTGTGTGATCACCTTCACCACATAAACGTTGAAGATGAATGTGTGCATAAGTAAGTGTGGTGAAGAAGGCAATGGTGCCCGGCTATCAAGCGATATATCGTCCCGGGCCTTAGAGGCTTGAAAGTAAACAAGCAGGCCCAGAAGCAACAAAGCCCACATGGAAGCATCACACCAACATGTGTGATCATGAAGGGCTGAGGGGACCAGTTTTAAAGCAACAAAGGCGGGAGGGGGGATTATATCATCGTGAATGAGGGGAGTGCATGACGGGGGACCAATGCCCACCTGTAGACAACTGGACATCCCTCGCGGAGGGGTATTGGGAAGTTGAGTCACTCAGGGTTCAGTGTAGCAATAATGAAACTCACAACCTTCCTCTAGTTATTAAACGCTTCCTTCCCCCACCTCTCATGATCCCAATTCTACCTTGCAAACCTGGTTAGACCAGAAGATACACAGCGGTACAGACGGGAACTGGAAACACAGGGAATCCAGGACAGATGAACCCCCAGGACCAGCGGTGAGAGTGGCGATACTGGGAGGGAAGTGGGTGTAGAAATGGGAAACCGATCACAAGGATCTACATATAACTTCCCCCCTGGGAGATGGGCAACAGAAAATTGGGTGAAGGGAGATGCCGCACAGTGTAAGATAAGAGAAAATATTAATGTATAAATTATTAAGGGTTCATGAGGGAAGAGGAGCAGGGTGAGAGGGGGAGAGGGGAAAGGGGAAATGAGCTGATTCCAGGAACCCAAGCGGAAAGCAAATTTTGAGAATGATGAAGGCAACGAATGTATAAGTGTGCTTTAAACAATTGGTGTATGTATGGATTGTGATGAGTTGTATGAGTCCCAATAAAATGATTTTAAAAAAGAAAAGGAAAGAAATGTCTATAAATGAATGAAGGCAACATATGTACAAAATGCCTGATGCAATCAATATGGATTGCAACAAAAGTTGTAAGAGTCTCCAAGAAATGATTTTTAATAAAAATGTATATATAATAAATATTTTCCTAACTTATATAAATGATTAATAAGAATAAAATTAAGCAGCCTGGGTTTTTATAGGAAAAAATGATAAAAGAACAAATGAGAGATTCAGCAGGAAGCAATGGATAGGAAAATATTATAAGGAAAGTTTTCTCTTATATGGAATGTACATTCTCTTACATGACAAAAATCAGAATATGCCGTAAGAACCTCAGACCAAATACTAGAATAAAATAGAGGAAACAATTCCCAACCCTTCAATAAAATGCTATATGCTTTCTATGATTTTCACAAAAGTTCAAATTCTTTAACAAAATATTTTGTTCATTCAAATTTTTAATTATGCATAAATTTATGTCTACTTGCGTTACATCTCATACAAAGGCATAAGAATTGCTTTTGCTCTATCTAAAACTAAATAGAAGATAGTGAAGGTGAAAAAATAGCTTTCGTGAATGTTGCGTTGAAATACAAATGGCATTGTCCTAAGAAATTTAAATGATTTAATTTTTTTTAAATCATTTTATTAGGGGCACATACAACTCTTATCACAATCCATACATACATCAGTTGTGTAAAGCACATCCGTACATTCATTCCCCTCTTCATTCTCAAAACATTTGCTCTCCACTTAAGGCCTGGCATCATGTCCTCATTTTTCTCCGCCCTCCCTGTTCCCCCCTCACTCATGAACCCTTGATAATTTGTCAGATCTTACATATTTTGTCTCCCTTCACCCACTTTTCTGTTGTCCATCCCCCAGGGAGGAAGTTATATGTAGATCCTTGTAACTGAGGTCTCAGAGCAGCTGGGTGTGATGCAGGGGAGGCTCTGGAAGCAGCTGCAGACACTGCGGTAGTTGGCAGCCCAACAGTGAGGGTCACTGCATCCGTGGGTACCAGAAAACTGGCTGGGGTTGCTTATTCCCCTAGATGCTACCCCTGCCTTGAAGAGAACCGTGGCAGAGGCCTGTAGACACGTGTCAGGAAAAGATGAGGCCTTCACTGTTTCCTCTTCCCACAAACCTTTGAGGAGAGCCTGCAGGGGCTCGGCTCCCTGGCTCCAGTCACCTGCCCTTCCCCACAGCCACACCCTCGCCAGCCCCAACTCCCCCTGGCCTGGGTTTGCTTCTTGAATCCAGAGGAGCAGCCTGGGCAAAGACCATGAAGAACCTTGTCCTTCAGGCAGCCCCTTTGATTGGGTCCCTTGTCCTGCAGAGTGTGGACACATGCACACTAACTGTTGGGGGACTCAGGCTGTCACCACAGGGGCCAGGATCTGAAGAGGATGCTGGCACTGCAGGGCTTCCTGAGGGAAGCCTAGGACTTGCAGAGCTGGCTGAGCAGCCAGCAGCAGGTGGCCAGAGGAGAGAGGACTATGAGCACACCCTAGTGAGGAAGGGGCTAGGGGCAAGGAAGGTGCCCTGGAGCCAAATGAAGACGGGTGGTGGAGGGTGGGCTGCATGCACAAGGGGCTGATGGGGAACATCAGTCTGGACTGAGGACAGCTGTGGCTTCCTATTCCCCTCTCTACGTAGAGGGGCAAGTTCTGTGGCTGTCCAGTCCTGCCCTGCCCAGTCACTCACAGAGGTGTCTCACAGCCCACCAGCCAGGGCCCCCTGTGACCCCTCTCCTCTCTTCTCCGCTCCTCTTAACCAAGTTTGCAATGTTTCTGCACCAAGTCAAGATGGGTGGCCACCAGGGGTCAGCCTGCCCCACTAGCGGAGAGCCTGCTGGAGTGGTGGCCCAGCACTGCCCCCAGGGCCCAGCAGTGGTGACAGGACCTACAGTGAGTACCAGCAGCCTGGAGTAGGGGTGAGTTTGGGGGAGGTTCTGGGCATGGGGTGGAGGGGCTTTCAGGGAGACCCTTGCTGTGCTGCGGCTCTGCCAAACCCCTGAGAGGTGAACTGGCTTTCTGTGTGCCCACATTGGGGGCCCAGGCCACGTGTTTCAGGGAGCAACTTGTGCAGCCTGTAGCTTGGGACCCCTTACTTAAGCTGAGAGGCCATGTCGGACGACCTTCAGCAAAGCTCAGCCTAAGAAGAAAAAGAGCCCTTGTGGCCTAGTAGCTACAAGTTGGGCTGCTAATTGCTATATCAGCAGTTTGAAACTACCAGCTGCTTTGTGGGAGAAAGGTAAGGCATTCTGCTCCCATAAAGACTTCGAGTCTCAGACACTCAAAGAGCAGTTGCACGCTGCCCTATAAGTTGGCTGTGAGTCAGCATGGATTCGATGGCAGTGAGTTTTCTAAGAGTAAGAAGTATCTAGGGGTGTAAACAGTTAATGAGCTCTGCTATTAAGGGAAAAGTTGTCATTCCCAACCCACTTAGAGGAGCTGTGAAAGAGAAGCCTGGCAATCTTCTTCAGAATCCTCGGCCATTGAAAAGTTTATAGAATGTATTGACCTTGGTTGTTAAATAGATCCAGGTATATGGTGGAGCATACAGGGACCAATGTCATAAAACGGGGTGGGGGTGGAAACAATCTCTGAGACAGATGCAAAAACTGTGAGGGAATGAGTTGTTGAGCCTGGGGGATCAGGACCATCGTCTCTGGGATTTTCAAAGTTCCTGAGCAATCAGGAAAGGGTCAACAGTTGGTCTCTCTCCATCCAGAGGACAGCAGAAGAGAACTGATTGGGCACAATGAATCAATGACTAGTGACTCAAGCAACGATCACCCTCCACCACTGGAGACCAGAAGAACTAGATGGTGCCTAGCTCCCACTATCGACTGCTATGAAAGAGATCACATTAGAGGGGCTTGATTAGAGTAGAAGGGAAATGTGGGGCAAAACTCAAAATCATGATAAAACACCAAGCTTACTGTTTGGATAAAGGCTGGTGAAATTGCAAGACTATGGTGCTTAGTTACCCTGCAGGTCTGGAACTGAACTCATCATGGCTCGATGTTCAACCAAACAATAGACAGTTCTACAATGGGAACAATGACATTAGAGACATACAAATACCGTAGAATAATAGATCACATGAGATCAAAAGACAGCATTCCCCCAAGAATGAAGTTCAAAAAAGTTGAGAATGAAGGAAGCTTGGAGACAAGAAACAAGAAGATGTGGGGGAAGTGATGGTACATTGTGGGAATTGCTGTCAATTACATGAAACAAAATGTGTATGCATTGCTCAATGGACAGCTGAGCTGCTCTTTAACCTTCACCCAAATCACAATAAAAATGTTTTTAATCAAAGAAAACTTCATGGTTCACTTCTACTCTGACACACACGTGGTGATGAGGAAATAGTTTCAACCGGGTTTGCTGTGGTCCAACCACCAGACATGTGCTTATGGGAGAAAGAGCATGATGACGCTGGCAATACCGAGCAGGACCAAGATGGTTTTATTTGCCTGCATCATAAAGATGGTAGCCTGGTGGTGAGATGATTCAGAGCTCAAGTGCTAACCAAGAAGCCACCCAGTTTAAACTCACCCAGCCCTACTGAAGGAGATTTCCCTCCTCAAAGGTGTTGTTGGTTGTTATGTGCCATTGAGGCGATTCTGACTCCCTGTGACGGGAAGGAAAGGCACACTGTGCTATAGTGTTAGGGTTTTCAGCGGCTACTTCCTCTGAAGTGGGCAGTGGAACCCTTCTTTGTATTGTGTTCTTAGCCTGGAAGTTTCCCTGACACCTCTTCACTTGGGGTAACCCTGCTAGCATTTGAAATACCAGTCACATGGCTTCAAGCATCACAGTAACACACAACTCACCACAGCACCACAAATGGACAGACAACAACAGGCTAGGAGTCTTCATGGGAGCAGGCAGTCACGTCTTCACTCTCTCGATGGGGATCAGTGAGTTCAAACTGCCAGTCTCTCTGTTACAGCGGCACATGCAACCACTGTGCTGCTAGGTACATTTCCTTAAAATTCTGCCTAGAAAAATCTGTGGAACAGTTCTTCTCTGTCACAGAGGGTCACTGTGAGCCAGGATGGGCTCTGAGACACACAAATGCAACACCATGAAGCCACCTTACTCTGTCCTGCTCTTATTTAACTCTATTCTTTTCTGAGCTATCTTTTCTGTATATTCAGAAGAGACTGGCACTGAGCAGTGTTAATTCCACCAAGGCCAGGAAGGAGGTCAAAGAGTCACAAAGGACTATCTCTTTGCTCTCATGCCACTGCACTACGGAGGCTTGGGTGGCAGCTGGAAGCTGCACATTTCACTCCTTGTCCCTACACTCCTGGCTGAGTCTCCTCAGAGTGAGACTGCCCCTTTACCCAGCTCACTGCATTGGCTGTCTTGCTCTGAAAAGAGAATTCTCACATGTGAGTCTGACTGGGTGGCAGATGGGAATCTTATTGCTGCTCTTTGGAATATGAAAGGCCTCGGATCAGAGTGCTGCAGGGGAGTGATGTCTGCAGAAGACCTGCTGGTCTCCCAGTTAGAAAGAAGCCTTCCCCTTTGCCTCAGAGTTGCGTTCACTGTGGGTGGCAAGTCAGATCCTTGGGCTGGCACTCTCAGTAAACAGATCATATGGGCACCTTGAGAAGCGCTTGCTCACTGACCCAGCTCCCCAAGGATGTAAATATACCAACCAGGATGACTAAGGACACCAGTGCCAAGAATGATCACATTCTTTGCATGTGTACAAATGAGGTGGGCAGCCACCTTCGCTGATGGTGGCTGCACAGTGAGTGTCTGGAATCACACCTGGCTAGGTGGACCATTGAAAGAGTTGGTGACATGATAATAGGGAGTACACCCCGTTGTCAGTAAAGCTGAGGAAATGGCATTTGAGGAAGCAGGGGCAGCCGGGTCGCCAGCATGAAGTCAGCGAGAACCTTGCTTGTGCCTCCTTTGGTCACTCGTGGCTGCTGGCATCTGGGTAGTGAGGACACCATGGCTACTGCCAGAATTCTCCACGGTCCCTGGTTCCACTCTCAAGTCGCTGGCTTCTTCACTACCACTGCCATCGAGTCGATTCTGACTCACAGCAACCCGAAAGGACAGAGTAGAATTGCGGCTGGTGGGTCTGGGGGGCTGTGGATCATTATGAGAGCATTTCTATCTCGCAGTAGCTAAAGGGTCCAAAATGCTGACCTTACGGTTAGCAGCCCAACATAACCCACTTGGTCATGAACCCTTGCCGGCTGATCCAGGGAGTCCATTCCCAAGTGCATATCTAAAAGAATGAAAGAAGAGTACCCAGATGGATGCTGCACTAATCACTATGGGCAAAAGGTAAACAATAAGCCAACAATACCCATCAGTAGAAGAATAGAGAAAATATGATCTACACAGAGTGGGGTATACATATAGTCTGCCACAAGAAAACTAAGGCCTTTGATTCGGACAGACTCTGTAACACAGGTGAACGCAAGACATGAAGTGAAAGACGCCAAACACCAAATGCCATGTATTGTGAGTCCATTTAGAGGGAAAATGCTGGACAGGTAAATCCCGTAGAGCCATAGAGTAGATTGGTGGTTTCCCAGGGTGGGGTGGGAGGGGCAATGGGGAATGACTGCTTAATGGCTGCAGGGTCGATGAAAATGTTCTGGAACTGGATGGTGGGAAGCTTCCACAATGTCCTTAAAACTACTCTTAAAAAGGGGAGAGAAAGAATCTGCAGAAAGCACAGTTCTGATTGACTCACATGAATGCGATCACCAAGAATTGGAATCCACTAGAATTGGAATGGCAGCTAGACTATTGTTTCTTTGGGAGGTGCCTCCAGGAAGGACCAGTAGAGAAGGGTAATACTGATCGAGCAAAGGGAAGGGGCCAATAAAGAAATGTCATTGAGTAGGTTCCCAGAGACAGTATAAATCCTCTTGTAGTTGTCCCACCCAAAGGCTGAGGGAACTGGAGTGTGGCTCCACCTATCCACATGTGTCATTGGTTAAAGTGGCATTAGGTCCTGGAGGATGTCAACTCCCCTGTCTGCTCAATGACTGTTCCCTGTGTGGGGAGTTACATGTGCTTCCTGTGAGACCATTGGCATTTTTGGGAGTGGTGGGTGCCAAGTGCTAATACATGGGCACATTAGCAGCTGCTACAGCAAGTGCTGTACATTTTTAGCTGCTTGAGTGACAGGTGGGCCCTACCTCCTGCCTATATTCAGTGGTAGGGTGTTCAGATGGGGGGCATCCGAAAAATAATAAGGCCCTATTCTTTGCAAATAGACATTATTATTATTTTAATCTGTCCCAACCCCCTTTCTTATCTGTCCCTGTGAACTACCTCACTGGCTGAAATATCAGTTCCCTGGGGAAGACACCACATTTCAATATGGTCACAAGGCTGTTTTCATTGGCCCAGTGGAGACACTGACATAAGATGGATCAACTAGACGCTTTTTCTGGAACATTTCCAACCAAAAAACGAAAAGGAAAGTCCCGCTTTTGCAAGTGGCCTGGCATCTAAGAAGCATAATTCAGAAGCACATGTCCCGCCACGTGGAGGAGGCGCTCTATGTTGTGAGATTACAGCATGTGCCCTGAGAGACAGACACAAAGAACACAGGAACATGCCAGTGGTGGTCAGGAACGGTCGACAGAGCCAGCTGTCCTCTTGTTCTCCCCACCTTTCCATTTTCCTAGGATTCTCTCTTCCAAGTACTGGTCTCTTTGCCTGTTTACAACCAAATGAGCCCCAAATAAGATCCGGAGCATAGAAATAGAAGGAGGAAGTTGGATGGAGACTGTAGTTCATACTCCCCAGAAGCCATTCAGACTCCCTGGAAGAAGGAGACACTGTGATGGAATTAGTTCTGGATTCCTGACATTTATTGAGGAATGCTCAGGGAATAAGCACCTGTGGGGGGAATCAAGGAAGGGCACAAGAGGGAAATCTCAACAGAGGTCTCAGCCCTGCCTATGGAGAGTGTCATAGTCAGTGTTCCCTAGATAAACCAAACCAGTTATATAGCTGTAACTGGAGATATTTGATATATCCACCAGGGCTCCTATGGTTAACCACTGCACCAGCCACTCATTGCCATCAAGGTGGACTCAAAGTGACTGTGTAAAACAGTATAGAACTGACCTTTTGGGCGTTGGAGACTGTAACTCTTCAGGAGATTACGAAGCTTCATCTTTCCCTCAAGGAGCCGTTGGTGTTTTCAAACTGATGTCCTTGCTGTTGGATGCCCAATGGGCCACCCACTACGACACCAGAGCCCCATAGAGTGAGGCTTATTTCTAGGAATTGGCTCACATAGGGGAATGGCAAGTTCCAAATTCATAGGTTAGGCAACAGCCTAAAGAGCTCTGTAGATGTTCATCCTAAAATCCATAGGTTAGGTGATGGGAAAAGACAAGAATAAGAATGGTCAGAACACACCCTAGGGAAACTCCCTTTCTGCGCTGAAGGCCTTTGGCTGATAGGTTTACCCCTTCCCACATTATGGAAGGTATTCTATTTTGCTTGAGTCCAACTACTTCATAAGAGCAAATAGATGAGGTGAACAAGCGGCCATCTAGCTCAGAAGCAATAAAGCCCACCTGGAAGAAGCACACCAGCCGGTGCGATCATGAGGTGCCAAAGGAACCAGGTATAAGGCATCATGCAAAAAAAAAGAATATATACATATATATATATATATATATATATCTGTGTGTATATGGGTATATATATATATATATATACCATAGAGAATGAAGGGGGAAGTGCAGAGTGGAGACCAGAGGCCCAAATGTCGACCACTGGAGATCCCCTCATAGAGGGCTTTAGGAGAGGAGATGGGTCAGTCAGGGTGTGATGTAGTACCGATGAAGAACAAAGCTTTCCCCCAGATCCTGGATGCTTCCTCTCCCCAACTACCAGGATCCAAATTCTACCTTGCAGGACTGGATAGGGCAGAGGCTGTACACTGGTGCATATGGGAGCTGGAGGCACAGGGAATCCAGGGTGGACGATACCTTCAGGACCAGGGGTGTGAGGGGTGATACTGGGAGAGTGGAGGGTGAGTGGGATGGAAAGAGGGAACTGATTACAAGGATCCACATGTGACCTCCTCCCTGGGAGATGGACGGCCGAGAAGGGGGGAAGGGAGACTCTGGAAAGGGCAAGAGATGACAAAATAACAATCTGTGGATTGTCAAGAGCTCCTGAGGGAGGGGGGAGAGGGGAGGGAGGGGACAAAAAAAGAGGAACTGATGCGGAGGGCTTAAGTGGAGAGCAAATGCTTTGAGAGTGATTAGGGCAAAGAGTGTACAGATGTGCTTTATAAAATTGATGTATGTATATGTATGGATTGTGATAAGAGTTGTATGAGCCCCTAATAAAATGTTTAAAAAACAAGAGCAAATAGATGAATGCTTGTTTGACCAAAAAACTGGGCACCATAGCCTCGCCACATTGATATGCAAAAGGAGCCATCACAGGGAGCTCTGTAACTGGGACCTGGCCAAGTGGTGACCAGTAGCCTGGGACTTTGTAGCCTAACACGTTGCAGCGAATTGCTTACTAGTTCTCCTCTAGCTATAGTCTTTGTTACTCCTACCAATGACAGGGTGGAACTATGCCACCGAGGGAAGTAGATAGCATGCTAATAATATCAGTAAGGTGCATGGCATCCTCGAAGAGGTGAGACCATTCAAATAAGACCTGTAGACCCCTAATGTAGGAATTGGTCGGTTTGGTCATCCTGGGTGAGTTAACTCAGAAGCAGAAAGTGGAGTTTCAAGAGCACCGAGAAAGACGAGCCAGCAGTGGAGTGTGCTCTTTGGACCCAGGATTATTACTCTGAGCACCACCTCTGTCCAGGAGACAGAGATCCCTGACACTGGATGCATCAGGAGACAATGAAAAACAGTGGCAGATAAATAGCTCATGGAAGCAGAGGCAGCAGCACCAAGACCCTAGAACAGGGAGCTCGCCAGCACACAGAATGAGAAAGCTGAGTGTCTTTGGGCCAAGGTTTCCAGACAAAGCGGGCTGCCTCAACGCACTTATCAGCAGAGTTGAAAGAACTTTGTACACGGTCCCAAGCACAGCAGAGGTCAAGGAGCTGCAGGGCAGAGGCCAAGGACCAGAAAAAGTTCTGCCTCTGGGCACCACTGGGAAGAGACTGTCCTGACTGAAGAACTATATCTCCAGTCATTTCTGATCCTGAATTGTCACCTGCTAGGTCCCCAATTAACCCCAGAAACATAAGTATTGTTTGCGAGTTCTGTGTGGCCATTGCCACTTAAGGATTATCAAACCCAGCAGAGAAGAAGAGAGTGTCATGGTACGGATGGTTGGTGTCAGAAACTGTGAAAAGAAAGGAGGGTGGAGGCATTTTGATCTCTGTCTCATAGGAATCAGCCTTGGGCTGTTTATCTTGATCTTCCTCCATTGCCTTTTGTGAAGTTACAGGGGGGGTCAAATGCCTCCACTATGCCATTTATACCCCTACATTGACAAGTCGTTGGATGAAGGTTAGTTTGGGGAAGGAGCAGACCTTGGATGAGCTCTCATCAGCTGAGGCAATCCTGATAGGGGCCAGATAGCTGGGACCTTTTCTATCAGTGGCTCTCTCAGCAGCTGGGGAAATCAGTCTCTTGGCCCGGGGAGGAATCTGGGTGACACACTCATCTATGACAATACCCTGAAGAACAAGCTCCCACAAAACCTGGCTGAGGACTCTCGCCTAGAAAACAGGAGTGCATGCCTAGCTAATAATAGCCATTTACTGAAGGCCCTATGATTGGAACTGTGCCTCATTTACAGATGGAAAACTAAAGGAAGGGATTTAAGGTGGCTAAGTTAATAAGTGACAGAGACAAGATTCAAACACAAGTTTGAAGCTGGTACTGTTAGCCTTTTTTCCAGGGCTGGGTTTTAGATGAGGCAAATGAGACACTTGTCAGGCACACAAGGCAAAGAGGCCTTCCCTCTCCAGTGTGACTTTCCCCATAAGTCTGAATCATGGGCCTGGTGTGTCTTATTTGCCTTCCCTGAGTCTCAGAACCTGGTGTAGTCTGATTTGCTATTTGGAGGAATAAGCCAGAATGCTCAAGTACTCTGAGTCAAGTCCCAATCTCCCCTGGAATTGTTCAGTGGGACTTACCAGCCTCTTCTTTTGTGTTTCACTTTTCTAGAAACCTCCATGGAGGACTAGCTCTCATGAAGAGAGCTTCAAAAAGCTCATGGCAAAATTCCATTATTTTTTCGTATCATTTTTCCACACGCTTTTGGAAGCTCCCTCCTCATCCCTTTCCACAGTCTTTCTCAAGGAAAGAGACTGTTGCTGGTTGATGTCAGATGCCCCTGAGTCTGTTTTCTACTCAGAATGCTCTGCACAAACTCTATCAACAAGTGACGTACAGTCAAACGTGCTTTGTGTCTTTAAGTTGATGTCAGCTCATAGTGACCCCACAGGACAGAGTAGAACTGCCCCCAAAGGTGTCCTAGGCTGAGATCGTTATGGGACCAGCTCGTCAGGTCTTTTCCCCTTTAGAGCCCATGGGTAGGTTCAAACTACCAGCCTTTTGTTTAGCCACCCAGTCCTTAGCCATTGTACCACCAGGGCTCTTTAAAACAGGGATTAGGTTGATTATTTTTATAATCTCCAGCCACATTTGAAAGCTGCTTCCCAGAACACCCTTCCCCAGATTGTTGATTAAGACGGGCATTTGGGGACTCGTTTCTTTCTCATTTGTGTAAGTGCACTCTATGAGAGGGTTTTTCCTTCATAGATAGGTGATCACATACTATTTTTCCAAATTGAACCACTCTTGGTGGTATATTGGGTTAAGAGTGGGGCTGCTGCTAATGGCAAAGTTAATGGTTCAAACCCACCAGCTACTCCTTGGGAGAAAGATGAGGGTTTTCTGCTCCAGTAAAGATGTGCAGTTCTGAAAATCAGCAGAGCCAGTCTATTGTGCCATATATGAGGTCAACCCCATGGCAGTGGATTTGGTTTTGGTTTGGGTCTGTGGGGGAAGTCCTTAAGTCATTCTTTAGCCACATGGAGGAGTCCCTGGGTGGTGCAGTGGGTTAACATACTTGCCTACTAACTCATAGGTTGGAGCTTCAAGCCCAGCCAGAAATGTCTCTGAAGAAAGGCCTGGTGCTGCATTTCAAACAACAACAACAAAATCAGTTATAGAAAAAAACAACAGAATGTCGTTCTACTCTGGCCCAAAGGAGTCCCTATGAATCAGAGTTAACTTCATGGCAACTGGCATGGGTTTGGTCCATGGGAAAAAAGAACCCTTCATAATTGCCTCCATGCCCAATAGTTCCTTTCCTGTATCCCTAGACCACCCCAGCACCCTCAGCATCTTGCCTTATAATTGCCATGGGTCCGTCTCTCTTCCCAATGGGCCAGGCCGTGATGCAGCCGCTGCCGACACAGAGGGATTGTGCAGTCCCTGCATGATCTACAGTCCTCATGACATATATCTTGAATGAAGATTAAGTGATCCTCTCTAGAGCTTAGCTCAGGTGAATCCACTACCTCAGCTGGAACCGAAGTGGTGCCAGACCAATGTCTGTTTTTAAAAGATAGAAGGGCATTCCTAATCTTTGTGGAGAAACAGAGAGGATTTAGTGAAATGTTTCTGCAGTTGAGGCTACAGATGATCTGTTGACATGGTCTAAAAGGTTGTAGGTGGTTTACTGTCTCTCGGTACCATCAATTTTGCATTTTGTCCTGACTCAGCAAATTGGTTGGGATTTCGGCTTACTGACAAGGACCTTCAGAAAGAATGTGGTTGCAGGAGCAAGTTTAAGAAAGGAAGGAGCTTTGAAGCAGCCCTCACTGAGTGCCAATCCAAAACTCTGTAACCCAGCACCTCAGAGGGCTTGACCTGGGATGGACTATGGCAGCAGCACCATGAGCCACTTCCTCCAGTGGCCCTGACTGAAGGCTCAGAACCTGCCTCTGATTGGCAGCTGAGAGATACTAGGACCGTCACCTGCCACATCGCCTGTATTTCTCTTGGCAGTAAGAAATCCCCAAAGTACACTATGTTCAGGCAATCTTTCCAGCCTACAAGCAGTTGTTGCTTATCTGTTAGCTTTGTGCAGGGGAACAATCAGGCTTTGAAATTGAAAGACTTGCATGTGACTCATGAGGTTAAGAGCCCAACGCATAACCACTGTATTACCAGGGTTCCTTCCTCTTGAAGGATAGGTAAGCAACAAAAGGACCATTTCTCTTAAAACCTCTGATCAAGAGTGGCACACAACTCCTTCCACTTTTATTCTATTGTCCAAGCCCTTCGCTGGCAGGGCAGGGAAGTTTACTCTTTCCTTGGATGACTAGGAAGTGAGTGAAATTTTGTCATCTCATACAAAGGGAAAAGGGAAACATGCTCTATGATCAAATAAGTTTAAAAAAAAAAGTCAAAATATTCATAGAATCTGCCCAGTGTGGCAAAAGCATGAGCACTCCCATTGTAGAAGAAACCCTGCTCTCGGAAACCACACTGTGCCTGGCAAGGGAGGCTGGGAGTATTTATGCTTGCTCACTTTGGCCAAGTCATTAAGCAAGGCTGATCAGTAGAAAAGGAACTCGGGTTTGGTGTGGGGATGTGTCATTGGATATGCAGGCGATTCTCCTTGAGATGTATTGGCCCACAACTTTGGACTCACATACAGCAGTGACCATGAAGATGGCATTGGACCTGGCGACATCTCATTTTCGTATATAGAAAGTTGACACAAGCATCTCCTGGTGGTGTAGTGGGTTACACATTTTGTCCCTAACCTTAAACTCAGCAGTTCGAAAACAGCAGCACTCAGTGAGGGAAAGATGAGGCTTTCTACTCCTGTTAAGAGTTACAGGCTCAGAAACTCATGGGGGCAATTCTCCCCTGTCCTACAAGGTCGCTATGCATCAGCAGTGACTCGATGGCAGGGAGATTAAGTTGATATTACCTATTTTAGAAAACGGTTCTGGTTATTCAATTAAGTAAGGCAGGTGCAGCCCTGTCACACAGGGTTTGTTTAGATAGAACAGTAGTGTCCACTCACTCATTAGCTCAGTGTGTCTGGAACCCCAATGTGTATTTAGACATGGGACAAGTCAGGTTGAAGACACTGGGGATTCGTGCTTTGTTGAACAAGCCCTGGAATTGCAAGAGTTCTAAAAAGGAGTCAAAGTTCCTGTTTTTATAACTCTCTCTCACACACACAGACACACAGACACACAGACACACACACACACACACACACACGGAGAAAGTGGTGAACTTCACAGAACGTAGTGGGGACTTCACAGAAAGGGGGGTTGATAGCCGTGAACAGGGTTGGGCTGGGTCTTGTTCTATCCATTTGAAAGTCTCTAGGCTAAACAGAAATGTCCTGGTGGTATAGTAGGTTCGGTGCTGGCCTGCTAACCACCAGGTGAGCAGTTCTGAATCCACCAGTTCCTCCATGGAAAAAAGATGAGGCTTTCTATTTGAGTAAAGAATTATAGTCTCAGAGACTCATTGGGGCATGTTTATTCTTCCCTATAGGGGCGCTGCGAGTCAGAATGAACTCAGTACAGTATGCAAATAACAAGCTGTGCTAATACCATTCCAGAGAGACAGTGGTGTTCCAGGGACATTGGCTTCGCCTGGCCCCTGACCCTGAGGAAACATGAGGTCTTCAGGTCCTCTCCTGCTGCTTTTCTTTACCATCCTCCCATATCTGCACTCCCAAGTGGTGGGCATGATTTATAAACACAGAAATCCACTTACTCCTTTGGAAAAGTGGTTTACTTCACCCAAAAATTCGGAGAACTGTGTCATCTCCCTTTCAAAGTAAATTATACCATGAACATACAATATTGATTGCAGGCATGTGGATTCTTAATCCTCAAGTTCCCATGAAACCCTGCTTTCCATGGCAAATCAGCCCGCCATTTCAGCACGCCAGTATTGCCAGGAGAAAGGAGCCTCAGCAGCCACCACTGCTCCGCAGCCTGCTTTTCACGGTCACACGGGGATGTCAGAGTGCCCCACACTTCGTGCACTTGACTCAGTGCTTGCTTGCAGGGGTTGCATTTCGTTAGAGCCCAACAACTTCTGAGCATTGGCAAATTCCCTCAACCAAAGGTGGGCAGCGGCCTCAAAATGTCACCAGTCATTAACCACCAGCAGGGTTGTGTTATGCTCGTCAGTGCCGTCATGTGCAAGGGGAAAGACAATTCCTACAGGCTGCCAGCTGTGTTTGGGGAGGGAATGCCAAGTGGGGAAGCTGGGGGTCCTCACCCCAGCAGCCACAGTTCCTGGCTCCAGGCCCTGCCCCAGGCTGTGCCAGGATGAAGAGCCTGGACTCTCAGAGACTCCATAGCTCGATTTCCACTCAGGTTGTGTTGTGTTGATCATTCCTTCCCTAGGATACCTCCCATCTGTCAGTTTGTCATCATGTTGTCATTTGTCTATAGCTGTGATTGCTGTAAGCGGTGTCACCAGCTACGATTATAACCAGAGCAAGCCACTCTGGACACGCTTCACCAGAGCATCCAAGCTAGGACACACTGGGAAGAAAGACCTGATGATGTACTACTGAAAATGAGTCCATGGAACCCTATGGATCAAAAGAGAATACCGTCCAAACAAGCACTGGAAGAGGAGCACGCTAGGTGGGAATACACTCACACTATTCAGTGGGAGGACTCCCTAGGTAGTGTTTGACTAGCACTCAGGAGGTCGGCAGTTAAATCCCACCCAGAATCCAAGAGGTGCCTAAGGAAGGTAGGCCTGAAAATCTGCTTCCAAAAGGTCACAGCCTTAAAAACCCTATGGAACAGTTCTACTCTGAAATGCATGGGGGTCGCTATGAGTCAAAATGGACCGAAAAGCAGCTAATAACAACAACACTGTATAAAGAACAACACTGCAAGTCCTTAGGACAAAATACACAGCAGGCACAATAGCCTCGACCCCACAGGATAGGGCAACTTATTTTCCTTTGTACCAGAGACCGGAACTGTACAACGGAATGAAACCCTGCCTGCTCTTGTGTCATCACCACGGTCGTTGGTCCATGTTGAGCCCAGTGCTGTAGCCACTGTGGACATCCATCTTATCAAGGGTCTTCTTCCCTCTTGCTGCCCCTGTACTTTAACAAGCATTATGTCCTTTCTTAAGAATCAGTCTCTCCTGATAGCATGTCCAATGGATGTGAGATGAAGACTTGCCATCCTCACTTCTAAGGGGCATTCCGGCCATGCTTCCTCCAAGAGGGATTTGCTTGTTCTTCTGACAGCCCAGATGACTTTCGGTATTGTTTGCACATCATTCACATGCATTGATTCTTCTTCAGTTTTCCTTACTCACTGTCCAGCTCTCACATGCATATTGACCATTGAAACTACTTACCTTGAATTCAGAGCTTAGGGTACACTACTCAAAGCCACATAGCTTGTGAGTGGCTGAAACATGTCTGCTGCCAGGATCTGTCCAATTCATTTTATTGAAACATCATACTCAAAAGGTGCTTTAGGCAAACATATTTTGTCTTTTGACTACATGTCCCAATAATATAACCAGACTCAGACCCTCACATTGTAATGATTCAGCTATATGTCTGAGAGGTAAAAAGACCGCCAACCATATAACTGATGGGAGAATAGGTACTGACTGTCACCTGCAATGCCATTCCTTCAACAAATATTTATTGAGTGTTATTCAAATGACAACATTTTGCAAAGCTTTAAGAAGACCCAGATGTAGAGAACACAGTCCCTGCTCACAGGAGACTCACAGATACTGCATCAGGGCATTCAGATCAGGGACACCACAGAAAGATGCTGAAAGAAAAATCATAAAAAAATAGCAACACGCACGGATTCCAGGAC
Source organism: Tenrec ecaudatus (assembly GCF_050624435.1). Classification (NCBI taxonomy): domain Eukaryota; kingdom Metazoa; phylum Chordata; class Mammalia; order Afrosoricida; family Tenrecidae; genus Tenrec; species Tenrec ecaudatus. The sequence continues at coordinate 509,138 of NW_027458808.1, forward strand.
AGATAAAATCCTCAGGAACAGTAATGGGAGTAGCGATACTGTGGTAGCTTTTTAATCTCCCATCATCTTGCATAGGGGTGGAGTCCAGACTGTCACTCAGGCCATAGCCAGTGAGGTCTCAATGTGGGCATGGCCTTCTCTTGAGGATTCTGGCAACTCCTGTGTTCTTTCCTGGGGGTGAGAGACACCCATGACTTGATATTTCTGCTGACAAGATACATGGATCTACATTGACGGCAGCCAGAGCCTTGAACGGCGAGGAGTCATGTGGCGACCCATGCCACTTTCCACCTCCACTGGGTCCATAAGACATTGCACCGACTGCCCTGTGATCTTCCAGCACTTGGTGTCATTGCATGTGTTGCATAAGGCTGAAATAAATTTACACACTGTTATTGGATATATGGGTTAATTTCGTACTTATAGACGTGGTCTGGACTGGGCTGGGATGTTTTCTTAATATACAATTATTCTTCTATATAAAGCTTTTTTAAGACACATGAGTGTTTCTGAATGTGCTTCTCTAGTCAACTCGAACTGACTCAGATACCATGAGGGCACAGGGTGGCTGTGTAGGGAAGGGGAGGAAAAGGGAACTGATAACAATGATGGATTTAGAATGCACACACACAGCCTAGGGGCCGAATAACAGAAATATGGGTAGAGGGACACAGAGGACGGTGTGTATAAAGATATTAATTTATATATAATTTAGTAAGGGTGTGAGGGTTGAGGAAAGAGGGAAAAAACAGGAGCTGATATCAAAGGGGTCAAGTAGAATGATAGTGTTTAGAAAAGGATGATGGCAGCATATGTACAAACTCGCTTGATCTAATTGATTTATGGATTGTTATATTATCTGTCAGAGCCCCCATTAAAATGTGTTCTTTTTTCGATAACAACATAAACTCACTGCCATGGAGTCAATTTTGACTCAGTATAGAACACCCCCTGTGGTTTCCTCGCTTGCTATTCTTTAAGGAAACAGAAAGCCTTTTCTTTCCCCTGCAGAGTGGCTGGTGGTTTCAACTCTTGACTTTGAGGTTAGCAGGCCCCATAGCACCATGATTCCTAAGGATGCTGATAGAAAGGGAGAACCTTGTGGAACATAATTTAAAATTCTTTTATTATCTAGACTTACTTAACTGGAAGAGTCCCAGAGACTATGACCCTGAGTTACTCTTCAAACCTTGAATTGAACCTGTCCCCTGAAGTCATCTTTAAACTAAATAACAATTTAGCTCTTAAAGGATTGCATCCTTGAGTATTGCAGTCTTTAAAAAATCAGCACAAAACTAAATGGGCTACAGGTAATTCAAAATATATGTGAGAGGGTTGTGGCAGAGAGATTAAGTAAAAAGAAAGGAAACACCTAGAATAGAAAGAACAAGAATGTTAATTCAATATGAAGAGTGTGACCAATGACACTGAACATTGTGTCCAGAAAGGGTTGAAATGGAACAGATTTTGCTTTGTATGTTTTCACATATCAAAATTAAATATTAGTAGAAAAAGAGAGAGACTCGCATCTGTTTGAGGCAGACTACCAAATACTGGGTTATATATAATGCTAAGTATTGAATATTATCCCATTTTCATATGGCAAGTATGGAAAGCCAAGGATGGAGTGAGGCATTCACAGGGGAGATGGCATTTGAATGATCCAGGAATATGGCTAAAGAAGATGCTCATGCCTGAGTGTTTGCACTGGGTTCGCAAACACATCAGCAAATGAATGTCAAATAACCCGTCTCACCCTCTAACTCAGAGCTGTGCAACCGAACTCTCTTCTATGATGAAAATGTTCCCGAGCAGTGATTCTCAACCTGTGGGTCGCGACCCCCATGGGGAGGGGGGCGTCGAACAATGCTTTCACAGGGGTCATCCGATTCATCACAGTAGCAATATTATAGTTATGGAGTAGCAACAAAAATAATTTATAGTTGGGGGGAGCACCACACATGAGGAACTATATGAAAGTGTCACAACATTAGGATGGTTGAGAACCACTGTTCTAAAGGCATGACATCCAAACCTGTAGCTACTACATTTTATCAGGAAAGACCAGTCCATGGAAAGGGACATCATGCTCGGTAAAACTGAAGGTCCACAAGAAAAGAGACTGACCATCAAGGAGATGGGCTGACACCATGGCTGCAACAATGGACTCCAACCTAACAACCATGGCGAGATTTGGCACAAGATCAGGCAGTGTCCTCAAAGTAACATCCTTGATCTTCAGTCTTTTTAAAAGATCTGTTGTAGCACGTTTAGCCAATGCAACGTGTCATTTGATGTCTTGACTGATGCTTCCTTGAGCATTGATCTGGCTTAGGGTTTAAAAATTCCCCTTGGCTTCTCAATCATACAGGAGGCCCACACAGTGATCATCTTTCCTCACTACACAGAGTGTCATGCCCCACTCACATTGGTCTCCTTGCTGTTCCAGGAAGAAGCTTGGAGAAGCCAATCACAAGGCCTTTTGCACTGACTGTCTCCTACCTGGAACACTTTCCCCACCGCCAGATGGCCACTCCTGTTTCTTCCTGCCTTATTCAAGTACTGCACTGTCAATGAGATCTTCCTTGGCTGCGATGCACTACTTGCCCCAAGTTTCCCATCCAGCGCAGTTTAGTGAGAAAAATCTCACTGCTACCTGCAGGGGGTGAACCTCGGCACTGGCATCTCAGAAAATGGAGCATAATCAGAACAGAAATGTGACCCTACCTCTCATGCTAAAAGGCTGCTAACTGCAAGATCTAAACCACCACACAACCAGCCACTTCTCGGGAGAAAGGCTGAAAGTTAGTCTCAGAAACCTGCAGGGGAAGTTCTAACCTGTCTTATAGGGTCATTCTGAATCAGTATCAACTCTATGGCAGTAAGTTTGCATTTGGGGTGGGGGGGCGCGTTCTAAGGAGCTCTGGGTCACATACCCTGATCAATCCAACTGGCAGCTGCATCAGCTGGCTAAGGCTTCAAAAGACTGAGTAGGTAACCCAGAGCTCAGTGCTGTTGGCAGAAACTTGTGGGGGGTCAGAAGGACTTGAGGTGATGGTGTCCTTCTCAGTGGCCTCCGATAATCTTCTCCCCGGTCTGGGCATCAGCATCTTCTTTGCAAAATGGGATGATTGCATTAGAGAACCACTAAACTCCTACATACCTGAGCAACCAGGAAGCAATTGTGAATCCTGGAGAGGAGCAAAGACTATGCTGGTGGCTCTGCAAATCTTGGGAAGCCTGGATCCGATGCGGCTGGAACTGTCCACTGCGAGGCACCAAGAATCCCGAGAACTGTGGTTCAGGTCTCCCCCTTGCCTGTGTACCATGGAAGATTTAATAAATGTTCTCCTCATGCTACCTTTAGGATCCTTGGTGGCAAAGTGGCAAAACCCCTTCACATTGGCCTATTAACTGCAGGGTTGGCAGTTCAAACGCACCTGCTGCATTCCTGTAGAAAGGGCAGCTTTCAACTCCCACAAAGAATTGTTGTTTCAGAAATCCACAAGGACAGTTGTATCCTGTAACTATGAGTCAGAACTGGCACAATAGCAGTGCGTGAGTGAGCTTTAAACTACATTTGAGACTGGGGTCTATTTTGAATTCCCCTACCTGTCCATTGGGTGTCATGGGAAGAAAGTAGATAGGTGAAAAAAGGGTAGGAGGCAGTGAGGGAGGAGGGTAGAATGTACTGGAGTAACACATTCTGGCAGAAAATTGTGTGTATGTGTGTGTGTGCGTGTTCTATTGTAATTCACACAGAGTATGGGTGGGGGAGGGAACTGAAAAAGTAAATATCCATGAAAAAGAAAAATGTTTTTCTTTGGTGATTTTCCTTTTGTTGAGCTAAGGGATGGAGACTGTACTGCATGGGCGTGACCAGCCACTGGACCGGTATGCTGTTAACACACCCTCCTGCCTTTGCATGCTGGGGGCCTCTCTTTAAACAGAAGTGACTTGTGACTTCTGATTTCCTGGGGCTCTAAAGAGAACCCGAGAATAGAAGTTCTAAATCGTGAACAAAGGAGAGACAAAGGGTTAATGAGAGGACAGAAGTTTGAAGTTTCATTGGATGAACACAGCGCCAGCATCCAACAAACATGCCAAAGGCTGAACTCTGCCCGGAAGTAATGAATGAGCACTGCCTTTATCCCGTGTCCTCACTCTCCCCGTTCCTGCACTCCAAGCCAGCCTCACTAAGAGTAGTCAAAGGTGACATGGTGGTCCTTTCATCTCTCTCTCTGACCCCTCACGCTGCCTTCACCTCTATCCAAGTTGCTTCATCCTTCCCCCTTCTCCCTGATCTTCCTCGTGGAAAGATCTAATTCATACTAACTGGTAAAAGTCAGTTAGCACACAAGAAAGAAGACATCTCCTTCCTCAGCCTATGCTGCAGAAAAGGAAACTCGGGCTTGAGCTCATTTGCCCAACTGTCAAAGGTCCCATCACGGGCAGGGCCATGATGTGAAAATTCAAGCAAGCAGCCCCAGAGCCAGAGCTCCCAACCCTCATCCACCGCAATTCAAGTTCATGGGTGAAGTGGTGAAAAGCTAACCAGAAACTGAGAGTCAATGTAGATACCCAAGGCTTACTTGCCAGGGCACTCACTCACTGCCATTGAGTCAATGCTGACTCATAACAACCCTATAGGACAGGGTAGAATTCCCCTGTGAGTTACTGAGGATGTATCTCTTTATAGGAATAGAAAGCCCCATCTTTCCCTTGTGGAGTGGCTAGTGGTTTTAAACTGTTGCACAAAGCATAACCATGACACCATCAGGACTCCAAAACATGCCAGGGCAATCAATGGTTCTGTGAGATCTCTCAGGATAGAGATATACCTTGCTCCTTGGCTACACACGAGAAAGCATTCACCTCCAAGCTTAGTTTGTGATCCAAGTGAGTTTTATGAGAATTAGAAGAAGTTTCAGGTTTATAAAGGCACCTGCAGGGCTCTTCAGAAATGTGCATCTCCTTAGAAGCTTCCCTGAAAGTCACGAGGTCTGCTCTCTGCTCCTGCCTTTTAAATTACTCCAAGAGGTGGGGCGTGCTGGTGACCCTGGTTGAACTCATTGGCTGAACTGAATTCACCTGGCCTTGGTGGGCCAATTCAGGTGCAGAACACACCCAGGTGTACCTCCCCTTCCTGGCTGGGAACCTGAGCCTTTGAGCATGCGCAGTGTACCACTCGTTTATGGGACAAAGGCTCAGACGGCTGATCATGCGTAATGGATGCCTCAGTCCCTAAGCTAAACTACCTAGCAGTTCCAAAACCCCACTGCTGTGTAGTGTTCATGAACTTTGGCAGGAACACATCCTTACTACGAAAAATCCTGGTGGCCCAATGGCTAAGCACTTGGGCTTTAGACCGCGGTCAGTAGCAATACATGAGAAAAAGGTCTTGCCATTGTAAACATTCCACCCCACTGCCATCAAACGCAAAGGACCTCTGGTGACATGGCGGGCTACGCACAGAGCTACTACATGCAAAGTCAACAGTTCTAACCCACCAGCTTCACTGTGGGAGAAAGATGAAGCTATCTATTCCTGTAGAGACATAATATCTCAGAAACATATAGGGAAGATTCTACCCTGCCATGGACTACTAAACGAACAACATAATCTGTCTTGGAAGAAGTCAGGCCAGAGTGTCCTGGACAGCATATATGGCAAGATTTTGCCTCCCAAATATGTTGGACATATTGCCTGGAGAAGGACATCCTGCTTGGTAAAGTGGAGGGGCAGCACAAAAGAGGAAGGCCCTCAACGAGCTGGATTGACACCGTGGCTGCATCAATGGACTCAGGCAGAGAACAAATGTGATGATGGTGCAGGACCTGGAAGTGTTTGGTTCTGTTGTGCATAGGGTCACTTTGGGTCAGAAACCACTCAATGGCACCCGACAGCAACAACAAGTATATAAGATCACCATGAGTTGGAATCAACTCGATAGAAAGTGGGCTTTGGGTCTGTCATGGAACCAACCCTGGCTCATAGCGACCCAATCATGGGATTCTGAGGCTGTAAATCTTCATGGGAGCAGAGGGCCTAATCTGTCTCCTGCGGAGCAGCTGGTAGGTGTGAACCCCTGACTTTGCAGTTGACAGTCCAACACTTCCCTTAAAGTACCACCCAGGGCTCCTTTGGTAACAATGACAGACTAGGAAACCCAATGGGGACATTGCTACTCTGTCACATGAAGGCATCCTATGCAGAATGGGCTCAACGGGAGCTAACACCAACCCCACCACTTTTAACACCATCCCAACCTTACAGACTGTGCTAGGCTCTTGAAGGAATTGACTTTTTGCACTCCCACGAAGCGAGCTATGAGCATGCATGCCAACACGTAACTTCCCGTCCTGAACTAGGGATCAGCTGCACATGTAGGGATGTGCTTCTAATGTGGAAGGAAGTAAAGAGAGGGGATCTGGAAGCAGGAAAAGCCAGGAAGCAGGAGTCACTTAGGCAGACCCCTTTCCTAAACCAACTTAATTAGCATACCACAGATCCTGGCTCAGAGGTGATGTTCAAAGAAGAATTGTTGACTGAATACACAAGGGAAGGAACAGAATAAGTGAACACAGAAATGTGCTAATGACCAAATTGACTCACAGTTCCGACCCTGCTCTTCTCCTTCCAGGTTCTTCTCTAGTTGCTAATGGTATTTGCTCAACCTCTCACAAGCACAAAAGGAGCCCTGGCGGCCTAGCGGTTAGGCAGTGGGCTGCTAACCACCCAACTAGCAGTTCTAAATTAGCAGGCATTCTGAAGGAGAACAACAAGCTGTCTGCTCCTTTAAAGAATTACAGTCTTGGGAATGCACAGTGGTAGCTCTACCCTGGCCCATAGGGCTGCTCTGAGTCTGACTCGACTGGACAGCAGTGAGTATGGGTTTGGTTTGGTTTTCACAGGTACCCCAATCCGTTGGTGGTCTTGGTAAATTGCACACGCTGGTTCAGTGGACCTTGTGTAGGGCTTGAGAATTTGCACTTCTAACAAGCTCTTGATGTTGCTAGTCTGTGACCATATTTGGGGTGGCAAGGCTCTGGACTACCCGGGTCTTCCTGGTGGCTGCTGTCACAGCGCAAGTTCCCAAGAGTGCACCACTACTCATTTCTTTGGAATGATTTGGACTGAGTTTTCCCAGCCATTTCATCAAGGTTTTTGGCTATTTGTTCCATGACACTGAAAAGTTTGGACCTGACATACGCAGCTCAGGCTGTATTATCTATCTTCTCTGCCCTCTTGGATTGGAGATGGATCACCTATGAAGCGATGAGGGTAAGAAGGGTTGGGTGTCTCCGGGTAATGTGAACAGTTAGCACGCTCAACCACTGCTGATTAAAAGGTTTGCGGTTCAAATCCAAGGCCCCTCAGAAGAAAGGCCTGCTGATTGACTTCTGAACGACCAGCCTTTGAAAGCTCTGTGGGGTCCCATGGTTCTGACCCACACGGCGTCACCGTGAGTTGGAATGGACTCCTCAGAAACGGGTTTAGTAAGCCGCACAAAGAGGAAACTCCTTGGTGAACTGGAGGACACGGTAGCTGAAACCATGGGCTCCAACATACTACCCCTGAGGCTGGCAAAGGACCGGGCAGTGCTGCCTTGTGTTGCAAAGAAGGTCCCTGTGATGTCAGAATGACTGGACAGCACTAACAACAACAAAGGATGTCAGGGCCCTCCACTTCCCCAGACCACTGACCAGGTTCAAAGACCCGCATGCGAGTATAGTTTCACAGTTAGACGTGTTTAGAAAAAATAATGTTTGCAAAAGTAAAGTCTTGGTTTACATTTTACAGAGCATGCACAATTAGTAGAACTCTTAAGGTCCACCGAAACCTGTTTAGGGTCCCCTCCACTTGCTCACCACCAATAAGTCGATTCTGACTCATATTGATCCTACAGGAGAGGTTAAAATTTCCCCTGTGGGTATTTCTGAAACTGTAGCTCCTTATGGGAATAGAAAGCCTCCTCTTTCTCTGCAGCTGGTGGGTTCAAACTGCCAACCTTGTCTTTATCATCTCAGGACTGACTTGTTTCTCTATGAAACCAAAATCTACCTCACTGCCAGGGATGTGATGCTGACTCATAGTGACCCTATGAGGCAGAGTAGATCTGTCCCTGTGAGTTTCTGAGACTGTAACTCTTTATAGGAGTAGACAGACTCTTCTCCCCATGGAGTGGCTGGTGGTTTCAAAGTGCTGACTTTGGTGTTAGCAGCCCAACATGCAAACACTGTGCCACCAAAGCTCCTTTTGTACCCCTATAAGTAGATAAATATTTCTCTTATATCTGTGTTTCAACCAAAGGCATGGCTATAAAGGAAAAAAGGTCATGAGTGTCAAGAATGATTTGAAAATGTGGAGTTCCTTTGGGAAAGGATATATATATATATATATATATATATATATATATATATATATATATATATATATACTTGTGTATATAAATAGAATTCTGATGGCAAGAGTGGTCAGGAATTGGACTGTTAATCTCAAGGTCAGCAGTTTGAATGACCAACCGCTCCTCTGGAGAAAGAGGAGATTTTCTACTCCTCTAAAGAATCACAGTCTCAAAAACCCACGGGGGCCATTTTACTCAGTCCCATGGGCCTGTGAGTTGGAATGGACTTGATGGCAGTGAGGGCATGTAAATATGCAAACACCCACCTCGGACTTAGGATTTGACCTGCTCCCTCAGCCCCGTGAGCATCTGCATCTGCAGCCATGGACTTGGCCTTCTGTGAAGAACCCATTAGTGCACCGCCACAAAGAGAATGAGTTTCCTCTGTGTCAGTCCATTACCCTGCCAACGCTCAGGATGGAGCCAACACCCTTGGTTTCCCAGAGAAATTGGCTCAACATCCCCCTGATGTGGTTGCATGACATAGGCCACTCATGGAATGCACTGCATGTGCTCTATTTAATGCACTATCACCAACAAGTCTACATGGGTGGTAACTCTGAAAACCTTGCCCAAACAGCTGGCTTCACCAAAGTATATGGAGTCATGTGGAGTCGTCGACCAGTTCGACTCTGCACTGGCTGTACGTTGGCATTGCCAAGGGGGCTTTCTCACTGATCGTGACCTGAATCCTGCTTCCACTAAGCCTTGCTTCATTGGCCTGGGATGGCGCCAGGCCAAAGGGAGGCTTGAAAGCTCCTAAGGGATTCCAAAGTATGACCAAGGGTGAACACTACTGCTTTTGGCCATCACATCCGGGAAGGCCCTTGGGACTTTGCCACTCAAAGTATCATAGGTCAAGGAACCAGCAACATCAGCATTAGCTTCTCCCATGCTAATGACATCGAGTTGATGCTGACTCATATTGACCCTACAGGACAGGGTAGAACTGCCCTTGTGGGTTTCCCAGACTGTCACTCTTGCCCGGAGTCTACAGACTCATATTTCTCCCAAGGATTGGCTGGTGGTTTAGGACTACTGTCCAGGGCTTCTAGAACTGCTGGATCCTAGACCCCACCCTGAACCCACAAAATCAGAATCTGCCCCCCAGCCCGATTTCCAGGAACCTGGGTAAGTGCATGCATGTGAAAGTTTAAGAAATACTTCCTTAGAAACCATTACTTTCCAGAACAAACTCCTCCTGCCAGAGGTGCAGAAATGGAAGCCCATTAGGCCATGGTCGCCTAGAAGCAATTTGAGGTCTCAGTGCTCCTATATCCTGGCTGTCATCCAGATTTCCTTATTCTCACCTGGACTGTTGTCACTGCAGCAGGTATTGGTGAGTCCTCAGCAAGAACAGCCCCAAATTAGGTCTAGAGACACAGCTCCCATTTCTGAGTAGTACAATCCACAGTTTACTGTAGAGTTTCTGGCTTTCACTGGCTTGGGGTAGGGTCTAGTGGGAAACGCATCTTAGCAAGAGCCATTATGTATTCTGGATGTGCACAATGAGTTTGTCTTGAGGCATACTTATGTCTGATGTTGTTTTGTATTCTCTTTCTATCCCATGCAACGTTATTTTTTTGAAAATTTATATTTGCTTTTAATTACCCAGACATATAAGTGATTTATAGCTAGGTCTGATCAATTGGAATCAGATGACCACGCCTGGATTAACCATGGGTCCTGGTGACCATTAGGCACTTCTTTCCATGAATGATATTTTCACCTGAGTGAATGCATTCACGACTTTTCTTCTCTTAAGTTAAATAAGCAGGTGGGTATCATTTTGCTATGCTGGCACTTCCTTGTGCTGTTTTAAGTTCACCCAGCAATTTTTAAAAAGAGAAACATATTACAACTGTCACACACTTGATAATTCATGTGGAAAAATTTGGGGGAGAGCTAAATAGAGGTGACCCGTGGTGCAGTCTTACTTACTGCTTGTTAGAAGGTACTGAAATCTTATATACATAAACACTAGAAACCAGGAGAGAGGAAATGGTGGTTCCATGGCAGAATTCTCACTAGCCATGCAGGAAATTTGGGTTTGATTCTTGGCCAGTGCGCCTCCTGTTACAGCGACCACCTAACTGCTAGTGGAGACTGGCATATTGCTATGATGCTGAACAGATTTTAGCGATGCTTTCTGCCTACAGACAGACTAGGAGGAAAGGCCTGGTGAACTCCTTCAAGCCATCAGCCACTGAAAACCCCCCAACTGACAAGGGGTCAAATCTACAACCCATTGAAGGAATGGGGCAGGACCAGTGGGCATTGTGTTCTGCAGTGCATGGAGTCCGCATGAGTCAGGAGCTGGCTGACTTGAAGGCAATTGTCCACAGCACTCTCTAGGAAGGCAGTGGTTGGAGCACATAGGCATCCTTCATGTGGCCCCATGATCATCAAGCCTTAAGTCATGCAACCAACTCTGGGAAATGAAAGATGCCCGGCGTACCAGGAATATTTGAAGGACCTGGTGTAAATTGGTTCAGCCCAGGGGAGGTCTGGAAACCACCGAGGTAAGCTTCCTGCTGAAACCACTAACTTAGCTCCAGTGCGAGTGGATGGGTGTCTGCGCATGTACCCAGCCACCATTAGTAAGTTTTGTTGTTGTTGTTGTTGTTGTTGTTGTTGCCGTTCACGTCCGTAGAGTCAATGCCGATTCACAGTGACCCTATAAGACAGGGTAGAATTCCCCCTGTGAGTTTCTCACACTGTGACACTTTACGGGAGTAAAAAGCCTCATCTTTCTCTTGAGGAGTGGCTGGTGGTTTTGAATGGTTGATCTTGCCATTAGTACATTGCGTAACCAGGTGCTGTCAATTTGGTTCCAACTCATGGCCACTCTATGTACAGCAGAACAAAACAACACGCTGCCCTGCGCATTTCTCACAGCCATTCCTACATTTGAGCCACTGTGTCAACCCATCTTGTGGAGGTTTGTCCTCCTTTTGGCTTGACCAAGCATGCTGCCCAACTCCAGGGACTGGTCCCTCCTGATAACACCCAAAGTACATGAAGCCAAATGTCACCATCCTCGCTTCTAAGAATCAATCTGGCTGTAGTTCTTTCAACATAGATTTGTTTGTTCTCCTAGAAGTTCCTTGGTGTATTCAATATTCCTCACCAGGACCATATTTCAAATGCATCAATTCTTCTCGTGGGACTTCCTTATGCATTTTCCAGCTTCCATATGAAAATAATCATGCCTTGGGATAGGATACGCCTGAGTTTTTAAGGTGACAAAGTCACCTTGGTTCAAAAAAATATTTAAAAGGCCTTTTGCAGCAAATTCACTGAAAGCAATTTATCCAGTGATTTCTTTACAGATATTTCTATGAGCATTGGTTGTGGATGGGTCCAAGTAAGATGAAATGCTTCATCATTTAAATCTTTTCTCTGTTCATCATGTTGCTTATTGGTTCAGTGGTGAGGATTCTTGTTCTTTTAACCTCGAGTTGTAATCCACACTGAAGACTATCATCTTTGAATTTCATCAGTAACTGCTTCAACTCCTCTTCCCTTGCAGCAAGCAAGGCTGGTCGCCTGCATATCTCAGGCTGTTCTCAAAACTTCCTGCAATCCTGAAGTCTCCAATTCAGCCATTCAAAACTCAAAACAGCTCAATGCCATGGAGGGCAAGTCAATTCTGACTCGAGCAACCCTGTAGGCCAGGGAAGAAACTCCCGGAAGGTTTCCAAGGCTGTAATCTTTGTGGCAGCACATGGTCACATCTTTCTCACTCGGGATAGCTGGCGAATTCCAAGTGTTGCTCTTTCGGTTAACAGTGAAGTGCGTAAACATTGCCCTACCTGGATTCCAAGTGTGAGCTAGCAGCCACAATTTTCTTCTGAGACCAAAGGGGTTGTTAGGTGTGAATTCTCGACCAAGGGTGGTCCAGCAGACCTGCTCAGTATTCGCCCAAGTGCAAAATCCATCAAGAGGATGCATTGTCATTATTTTTAATCACATAACACACCCAGGTGTAGCAGCAACCCAGCTTTGTAATATCACCCTGGTTTTGATAAATATGTCCCATTCCTTGATAACGCTTCCAAATCCTTTAATATCCTGCAGCTCAGTCCCTGATGTCTGGCTGTAACAAAATGTGTGAAGGGAGACCGTATGTCAATAAACTCTCCCCATCTGCCTCAACTCAGCGCATAATCAGCTCCAAGGTAAAATGCATGGTAAGTCAGTTATGCGCTGGCGGGGAGGGCAAGGGGCCCCTTTCAGGTTTGTCTTCTGATGAAGCTGACCAAAAGGACTTCTTATTTCAGCCTATTAGGAGAGTGAGAGTTGCCCCCCCTCCCTCGCCATTTTTCGTTTCTTTTCCCTTTTTGTCCCTTTCCCCTGCTATTCTGAAAGGGTTGTCTGTTTTATGCTGCGCTCTCCACTCCATTAAATCACCTTTCCTCACATTAAATACAGGTCTTCAGGGTGGTCAGAGAGCTTTGCTCTGAGGGATAATGATATAATGAGGATGACGTGTATGAAAAAACATTTTTCAGCTCAATCCCAGGCAGACCACGGGGAAGCATGAAATGGGAAGGGGGAGAGGTGTACCTCACTTAAGACAAGAGCCAGGCTTCTGAGGGGGGCAGTCACGACCTGGAAGGCTGCAGAAGGCTTCTTTACCTCACTCACTCATTCACTCATTCATTCAACCAGCTTGCTACTTACTTATTAAATGCCAGACCTTGGGGCTCTCTCCCTGAACAAAAGAGACAAAAATCCCCCTTCTGTCATGAAGCTTCCATAAACAGAGGTATTCAAACATTTCCTAGAGAATGTGTTTAAAGTCCAATTTACACAAAAGCAGAAGAAGAGACTGATGCGAGGGGTTTCACACACACACACACATGTTCATATATGACTCCCATTGCAGCGACAAAGTGTAGTACTCTTCCAGGAGACACTATTCATTGGAGTTAAATGCTCCCCCCAAACCCCTGAGCTCTCTCTCTCTTTTTTTCTTTCTTTCTGAGAGCAATTGCCCTTGGAAGGGATTAGTTGTTATCACTCTCTAGCACCTTAGTGTGAACTTATGTATTGGCTCCTTCTCCTGCCTAGATAGGAGGGGCCTCCAGGGCTGCTAAAAGCCAGAAAAATCCCCAAAAAAGGCAGCAACAAGAGAGGCAGAGGACAATTGGGGCCAGTGTTTCTCATTTGTTAAAGATGCAGATTACACACACATACAGCACACACACACTTCCCTGCCGCCCCACCCAATATGGCCCTACTAAATAAGGATCCTACCCCACCATCTGTCCGGGAGCCCGAACTGGCCCTTCCCATGAAACAAGCCAGGGCCATTGAAAGTGACTCTTTAGGCAAAAGACCAGTGACTTAGGTTTTCCAAACCAGGATAAAGCCCATTGGTTAAGCACTTGCATATTAACCAAAAGGTTGATGTTTCAATCCCACCCACAGGTTCCTAGGAAAGCAGGCCTGGTGATCTGTTTCTGAAAGGGCACAGTCTTGAAAAGGATCCCTGGTAACATATTGTCCTGCTAACCATAAGGTCAGCAGTTCAATACTACCAGCTGCTCTGAGAGAGAAAGCTGAGGCTTTCTACTGTACAGATGTATAGTCTCAGAAACCTACCAGGGCAAGTATACACCGCTGCCATGAGTCAGAATTGACTCAATGGCAGCAAGTGAGTGGATGGGCAGGGATTGATTGGGCACCAACTAACACTAAGAACAACTATTTTGGGTGGCAGTGACATTCTTCTGCTTTATCTAGAATCTGAACTCTCAGCGTCATTGACAATGGAGGCAACAGACAAATAATTATAAACTACAGAAGGGTGAAGAAAAGCTAAAGAAGTTACTTCTGTTTGGGGTTTAGTTGTGTGGTTTTTTTAGCAGAAAATATGAACTATGAAGGAGCAGGGACATGCTGGACTTAAATATAAACTGTAAGATCTCTCTCCGGGCTAGAGTTACATCTCAGTTCTTGGCTTTGCATGAGAAAGAATTCACGCCAAAGCCTGGCTCGTGATCCAAGTGAGTTTAATGAAAGTTAAAAGAAGTTTCAGGTTTTACGCGGCACCCCTAGAATTCCTCCCCACCATGCAGCCTGGCAGAGACTGCTCGAGGTCACGCAAAGATCTCTCTCCTAAGTTTTACTCCAAAAAAAGACCTGTCTCAAGTTCTTTCTCAAGTTCTCTCCCCAGTTCCTGTCCCCAGTTTTTCCTTTCTCCCCCTCGCTCCTGCCTTTTCAAGGATTCCCGGGGGGAGGTATGGTGAATGACCCCAGGTCGATCCCATTGGCTGAATTGCAATCACCTGGCCCAGGTGGGCTGATCCAGGTTTAACGCCCATCCGTACCCACCAGCGGGAAAACCTAGGCTTTTGTTCTATGCTTGGTTCTCCTGAGCATGCGTCAATGGACATCTCATTCCTGCCTATCTGCCTAACAAAACCTATTTTTCAACCCCAAGTCTTTCTTGCCAAAAAATAATGTCCCATAATAGGAATGGCATGAGCATGGCTTCTGCGTTGGATCAGATCAAGAAGATAGCTTTCATGCCCTGTACTAAGCTCACAAAAGAATGTAATCCAGTGCCTTGTAGACAGTCTCGTGTACACAAAAGGTTTTCTAAGAGTCTCCAGAAGGCTGTGCTACAGCCTAAATAGGCTGAATTGCAGCCTAAAACAGAGAGGGACCCATTTCAAAGAGACGTGGGGACATGGCTTTCATAAAATGGAATGCATCATGTAATCCAGTGCAAGGGAAACCCAGTAACTTTGGGAAGGTACTGCATTGGCTTGGACTAAACAGCCAGAGATAGTGCTACATAAAAAGAAAGAAGATGATTGATAAAGCAACCCAGACATTATTGTGGAAAAGGAAAAGGGACTTAGATGACAATCAAAAGCTACAAGGAACCTCTCTTTGGGAGAAGTCTTGTGGTTTCAACTTGTGTGCTCTGGGGGATATTTGGCAGTCATGTATTAAATTGTGCATTCAATTTAATCCCTTTAAGGGATTTTGTCAATGGGCCTACAGCCCAACTATCCTGACAGAAAACTCTATCTTGAAAATCACCCTGCTGTGAGGAAGCTAAAGGCAAGCACATGATACGATCACATGGAGGGAAATTGGGGAGCCAATGCAACAGCAAGAACCCAGGCCCTAGACCTATGAACCAAAGCAAACCCATCTTGCCAGGTCTCGCTGCTTGAGCTGGTTTGGCCAATGCCACGTGGAGTGGAGATGTGCTGCCCCAGCCAAACCTTCCTCAAATTACAAAATTATGAGCAAATAATACACCGAGTGGGATTGAAAGTCACTAAGTAGCAATAGGTAAGTAAAACATATGGGCCTACCATTACCTATCTGTAAAGAGTCTTTGGCAACTGGTTTATGGAAGACGCAGGCCCTGATTACCTCCCATAACACATATTCTTTATCATAGCCACGGACACTCATGGAAACATTAAAGTTGTGCTTGAGAGAGGAAAAGGTGAGTTAAGAACTGAGAAAGATGGTCATGCGGCCTGGATATTGCTCAAACACTCCAGTCTCCTTGGTCTCTTGGAAGAAGTAGAGGGATGAGAACCCAAAGTTGTAAACATCGTGTGGATTAGAAACGTGTTAAGTTTGGTGTGAGGGCTGAAGGCCCAGTTTGGTAAAATTATTTCTGTGGGATTTTCTAGAACCAGAGCTGCTCTGAGGCCCACACTGGAGAGAATGCCATGGTCATTACCCTTGTATGCTTTATTTTGGCTTATTCCCTCCCCCATCATGTATCAGGGCTTACCCAGTGCCACTTCTCAGCCCTGATACACGGTGTTGCTAAAATGGCTCAGTGATGTTAAGCAATCTGATCAAGGTCATGTGGCTTAAGGTCAGTTACAGAGCCAGACACTGAAATGCAAGAAGACTGACTCCTATGCCCAGACCTGGGACAAATCTCTCTGACAGAGCTGGGTAGATGCCCCTAAACATCCGTCTTGTGTGTGTGTGTGTATGTATGTATCCACATATATATGTTTGGTTTATTTGTCATCAACATAATTAGAGTACTTTCTATCCAAATAAAAAATGAATTAAGCCAAGGTTGGTGGTTAACAATTTGCACAAGTGCCTTTATGAACTATCATGGTTTACTTTCTTTCATTGGGAGGCAGCTCCAAGCTTCAGACCTCTTCACTCCCCAGGTGAGGTGCTACATTCAGACCACAGTCAGAGGAAAGGATTGACCAGAAAGAGTCAGTTCACTAAATGAGGTTCCTTTGAAAAGGAAGCCAAAATGGCCCTTAAACTCATGGCCATCAAGTAAATACTAGCTCATAGTGAGGGACCCTGTTGAACAGGATCCTACGGTACAGGGTAGCTCTGTCCCTGTGACTCTCCAAGACTAACTCCATGGAAGCAGAAAGCTCCATCTTTCTGCCACAGGGCTGATGGTGGTATCAAATTACTGGCCTTTGGGATGTGAGCTCAAGTTGTAACCACTATGCCACAAGGGCCCTTAGTCAATCTAACAGGTCTGGCAAAATGTAGAGCCAGACATTATATACTAATAAATGGCTCACCACCACCACCACAGGCTGGCTTACTGGTGGGGTCTTCTGCTATCAGGGTAAGGATAAGGGTAAGGGTAAGGGTAAGGGTAAGTGTTAGGGTTAGGGTTAGGGTTAGGGTTAGGGTTAGGGTTAGATAAAATTGATGTGTGACTTTACAGGGCCACTAGTAAGCCAGCATACTTAAAAGACTTACTCCCTCCCCCAACAGAATGGGTTCTTTTCCCCAAGATTTCAGGAAATGTGGCATGACCAGGAAAGACAACCAGTCCAAGTTCCTAAAGCCACCAAAGTGGAGGCCATCCCTCCCCTTCCCTCCCCATCCCCGTCATCTTTATCCCACTTTGCAGGACGACTCAGGAGCGGGAGAGCTGGCTTAAGACCCTTTGTGACCGCTGCCTGCCTATCAGTTCATGGGTGGCCAAAGAGAGAGAAATACCAACCCTGTAATTTTGCTACTGCCATGAATCGGGTGACTCGTGTTAAAAGGTCGCTGGACCCCAAAAGGGGTCACAACCCACAGATTGAGAACCACTGCTCTAGCCTAAGGCAGACTAGGAAGAAAGACCTGGTGATCTACTTCCAAATATTAACAAATGAAAGCCTTATGGGTCACAACAAAATATGGTCCTATAGAGTGCTGGAAGATGAGCCACTGACCTGCACACAACAGCTACAAAAATAGACTCAAACACACCAACAAAGGCCTGCTGAACTCCAAAGCCCTAACAAACCCACTGCCCTCAAGTCCATGCCAACTCACAGCGGCCCTATAGGACAGGGGCGAACTGTGTATTAGTCTGGGTATGCTAGAGGAAAATTGAGGGAGACTCATGTGTATGAGAGAGAGTTGGTGGTTTTTAAAAATCATTTCCCTATTATTTAATCATTATATTAGGGATTCATACAACTCTTATCACAATCCATCCATCCATCCATTATAAAGCACATTTATACATTCATTGCCCTCATCATTGTCAAAACATTTGCTCTCCACATAAGCCCCTGGCACCTGCTCCTCATTTTTCTCCTCCCTCCCCACTCCCCACTCTTTATGAACCCTTGATAATTTTATTGGGGGCTCATACAACTCTTATCACAGTCATTCCATCCATCCATCCATCCACCCATTGTATGTCAAGTACATTTGTACATGTGTTGCCCTCATCCTTCTCAAAACATTTGCTTTCTACTTGATCCCTTAGTATCAGCTCCTCATTTCCCCACTTCCATCCTCCACCCCTTCCCTCATAAATCCTTGATAATATATAAATTATTTTGTCATATCTTACACGTCAAACATCTCACTTCCACCACTTTCCTGTTGTCCATCCCCCAGGGCAGAGGTTTTATGTAGATCCTTGTAATCGGTTCACTCTTTCTACCCCACCTTCCCTCCACCCTCCTGGTATTGCCACTCTCACCACTGGTCCTGAAGGGATAATCTGTCGTGGATTCCCTGTGTTTCCAGCTCCTGTCTGTACCAGAGTACATGTTCTGGTCTAATTCTACCTTATAAATCCAGAGAGAGAGTTTTATATCAAACAGTAATTGTACATTAAGCAAACATCCCAGCCCAGTGCAGATCAAATCCATAAGTCTGATATTAGCCCATATGTCTGATACCAATCTATAAATTCCATTTCAGACCCATAAAACATGTGCAGTGATGCTGAATGCAGGATAATCACAGGCCAATGGGTGGAAAGTCTTGTGGATCCAGTGGCATTGTAAGAATCTCAATGCTGGCAGCGATCTCTCTGAGGCTTCTTTGGCTTCAGAGGTCTGGTCGCATCCATTTGGCTTGCCTTCTGCAATGTCTCCCAAGGAGTAGCAGAGAGAGAGAGAGAGAGAGAGAGAGAGAGAGAGAGAGAGAGAGAGAGAGAGAGAGAGAGAGAGAGAGAGAGTGTCTTCCACCTCCAAGGAGGAAGTAAAAGATTTCTCAGAGTTCTCAGGAGAAGGCTATGCCCACATAAAAATCTCACTGACTATCTCCAGATTGGCAGCCTAGACTCCACACTTACACTCCTAATCCTTAACTTGACACAAGATTAGGTGACTACCACAGGCTCCTAATCCATAACAAGCCCATTTATTTTTTCCCTGCATACCGACACCAATCCAATACCCAAAGCTTTACCCAATGGGTGGAGATCTACTTCTAAAACATGAATATAGAAAAATCGCTTTTGCTTGAAGGCTCTCAAGGAAATGCTCACTGAAACCTCCATTCCTATTACCTCACCTCCCCCAAATTAGTCTTCTTCTGGGCTTTCAGTCACACCAAGATCTCTCCTGCCCCAAGGCCTTTACATGCACTGTCACCTCTTCCAAGCCCTGAAGTGCCAAGTTCAAAGTTCCAGTTAATCTCCCTGATCCTGAATTTTAAGAACTGTGTGTGTGGGAGGGAAGGGGTTGGGCTGTTTGTTGAACTGCTGGGTTTTGGAGCCATTTGTTATGCAACCTCATTTTGTCAATGACTGGTTAATTAATGCAGCATTCATTTGCCCTTCTTCCACTCACAGCACATGGCTTGTATCTTTGGGATCACTCTTCCACCATGCTCCATCTCCATGCTTCTGCTGGCATTGACCCAATCTGCCAGCTCCAGGCCTGGCTAGTCAGGGCATGACTTTCCTCTGTCCAAAGGGACTGGGTCAGACTCAGTATGTGACTCATGCTAGGTTAATGATATCTAACCCTAAAAAATGCCCCAGAAACAATTACCCCATTGCCAATGAGTCCATTTTGAATCATAGAAGGCCCCTATGGGGTTTCTCAGACTGTAAATATTTATGTGAGCAGAAAGTTCCATCTTTTTCCCTATGAGGTAGCTGGTAGGGTAGCACTGCCAACCTTGCAGTTAGCAATCCAATGCTTACCTGATAGTACCACCAATGATTAGAAAGGAAAAGAGCCTCTCTCTAATAGAATTCCTGAGCTTCTAGATAAAACTACAGCTGTCATCAGGAAGCCTGCGTGAAACTCAAAAGGAAACAGCACTGAAAGGAAAAGGTTCAAACTCTGATGGTATCAACTGAGTGCCAGAACCCAGCTATTCCTGATGCTCTGGCCCCAGACTTACAAATTCCATAAACCTACCCATTAATTCCTTCTCCTGTTCCTTCCCTTCTCACGCCCCAAGGTACTTTGACTTAGCCTTGAAGGCACTCACAACTTCACGGGTTCTGCCTTGCACAGGTGTCTGCTTGCTTCCAGTTCAGTCCTGACATTGTCCCTATCTTTAGCCATGTTAGGCTTGCGTCCTAGAGCTTTCCTTTGCTTGTCTCCCTATTGCTCTTGTCCTATGAAGACTGTGGCTTTATCTTTAAGTCTAAGTCCTGCCCTTTCGCTTTCGTAGAAATCTGTCTCTGTATCTTGGCTCGTGGCAGGTTGTGTCCTTCAAAGATGACTGTCCTAATGTTGCACATCGCACATTCTCTTGTTACAAGATGAGTTTGTGTTCATTTTTCCAGAAACAGGGCCTGCTTTCCCTCTTCCATGCATCTTGGCAGGCCTTTGACTATGGCAGAAGTGTTGCTCTGTGACTTCCACCTGGTCGTATTGGGTTGTTCACCATTGGGACCCTGTCAGGATATTGCAAGGAAGACCAAGCCAAATGAAAATGTCACATATAGGGTTCTTCTTGAGCTCCAACCAAAAGAAGTATCAGTCGTGTGAGGGAGTGAGTCTTAAGAGAGCTGCAGCCTCTGTCCTTTGAGCTACCCCAGCTAATGCTTGATGAAGCCAAAACTAGTGTCCTCACTGAGCTCTGCCCAGATTGCAGATTTGTGAACAAAATTGATATTATCATTACTTTAAGATGTTATTTGTGGGGATACTTTCTGTTAGCAGCAGATCATCAGAATACTGCCTAATCAGACTGCATTGCCAGTTTTACTCTCTCTCTATATATATATATATATATGTAGATAGGTAGATAGGTAGATAGGTAGATAGATAGATAGATAGATAGATAGATAGATAGATAGATAGATATCCTCCACTCATCTGTCAGTTGGTTGTACTATAATGGTTTGTGTATTGTTATGATGCTGGAAGCTCTGTTCCAAGAATTTCAAATACCAGCAGGACTGCCCATGGTGGACAGGTTTCAGTGAAACTTCTAGACTAAGACAGACAAGGAAGAGGGGCCTGCCAGTCCACTTCCAAAAATTACTGAAAGAAAACCTTATGGATCACAAGAGAACACTGACTGACTAATGTGTTTTGGACACAGTATCAGTGGACAATTCCTAGAGGAAGACATCATATTTGATGAAATAGAGGGACAGGGAAGATCCTTGTTGAGGCAGATTGACCTAATCGCTGCAACAATGGACTTCAACATTCAGGAATGTGTGACAATGGTGCAAGATCAGACAGCACTCCATTCCATTTCATATAAGGTCTCCATGGATCACAGTAGACTTGATGGCACTCTCTATATGTTTGTCTTCAGTGACTTCCCAGAGGGCTGCTCTGCCTGGCAGCCTCTATTCTTCATGCTTCCAAATGGGGAGCACAACAGGTCCATAGTCACTGATATTCCCCTCAATCCCCAGGTAAAGTAAGGAGGCATGAAGCTAACTAGGTTGTTCACTTTGCCTTGTCTCTCTTCCTTTTCCCCTCCTCCAAAAGGGCTAGAGGGGGTAAATACTTACCTTGCAGTCTAGAAGAGAATTTCTTCCACACCAAAATCTTCTCCTTCCTCAAAAGGCACATACATGCTTTCTCCTTGTTTTGAATTAAAATGGCAGATGGGATGGTAGGAAAGAAAATGAACTAGTCTAACAGAATGGCCAAACAGATTTACCTTCCACATAAGGATGCAAATAACTCCTCAGTCTTGTTATAGAGCCATGATATGAGCTCCAACAAAGCAGAGTAGAACACCACGGAGGTCAGACCAGAAAGACCATATTGAGTTGATTTTGTATGAGAGATTCTAGTTGCTAATTATACTTTTCATAACAGACAGATGGCAGGTATAGAAGCCCAGACTTAAAATGTCTTTATCTAATTGCCTGCCTAAATATATATTTGCAATATGGTCTTCAAAGGGAATACTTTCTTTACCTTAAATTCCATTTCTTTTTCTGCTCTTTTATGTAGTTTTATTTAAGTGTCATTGATGTACAATAAACCATAGTGTGTTTTGCTCTTTGAGGTTTTTAAAAAGAATCATTTTATTGGGGGCTCCTACAACTCTTATCACAATCTATACATACATCCACTGTGTACATTTGTTGCCATCATCATTCTCAAAACATTTGCTTTCTACTTGAGCCCTTGGTAGTAGCTCCTCATTTCCCCTCCTTCCCCCTTCCCCTCCCTCATGGACCCTTGATAATTTATAAATTATTATTCTGTCCTATCTTACACTGTCCGACATCTACCTTCACCCACTTTTTTGTTGTCCCTCCCTCATTCACAATGATATGATTTTTTTGTTCTTTGATGCCTGATACCTGATCCCTTCTACATCTTGTGATCACACAGGCTGGTGTGCTTCTTTCATGTGCGCTTTATTGCTTCTGAGTTAGATGGCCACATGTGAACCTTCTAGTCTTTAAAACCCTAGACTCTTTATCTTTTGATAGCTAGGCTCCATAAGCTTTCTTCACCTCATTTGTTTATACACCCACTTTTTGTCTTGAGTGATTGTGTCTGGAAGGTGACCATCATGGAATACCAGTTCCTTAAATTCCATATCTATAGGCTTAAGTCTTACCCACAGGAAGCCTATTTTTATTTTATCCCTGGAACAAAATCTTGCAATAATTTTCTCTTTTTGGGTAAGTCCATCCTGAATCACTTATCCTTTAACATTTAAAAGAATTTATCTGTAACCAACCCCATTTATATAGTCTCATTCATGCTATTTCCACAATAATTGCTAATAACCCTATTTTTTTAGAATCGGCAGAAAGCATCAGCATCAATATCCCATTGCCACTGAGTTGATTTCAACTCATGGGTACCCTATAGGACAGAATAGTATTGCCTCATAGGTTTCCAAGGCTGAAAAAAAATCTCTTTATTGTGAGTTGGGTGAAGGTTTACAGAATACATCCGTTTTCCATTTGACAGTTCACACATATTTTGCTTCATGATATTGACTGCAGTCTGCTCAACGTAACATCACTTATCGCACTTCCTCCTTGTATCTCCTGTTTCCATTCCCCCTTCTTTCCTGACCCCTCTGAACTTGATCTTTGAATAAATTATATCCTTTTGATTCAAATAGTTGTTTAGTGTTACTTTTTACCTTATAGATCTACCTATTGTTTGGCTGAAGATTGAGCCAAGGGAGTAAGTTCAGTTCCACATCTGAAGGTGCCTAAGGACAACCGTCTTGTGGGTTCCAAGAATCTCTCTCTGAGCAATACCCCTGAACTTTTAAAATAAGTTTAAACATTGTTGCACATATTTCTCCTATTCTATCCCAAAATTCCAAAGCAAACTCATTATCATTGTGTTGAAGCTGACTCATAGAGACCCTACAAGATAGAATAGAACTTCACCCTTTCATTTTCCAAGGCTTAAATCTTTACCAGAGCAGACAAACTCATATTTCTCACATGGACCAACTGATAGGTTAGAACCACTTACTTTGTGGTTAGGAGCTCAATGAGGAGTCCACTCTTCCATTAGAGCTCGTTAAGAATGCTATCCAGGATTCCCTAATGCTATCCCTCTCAGATCAGTTGGTAGTGGTAACAAATGTAAATCTTAAGGGGGTCAGACTGCCACATCGTAACTCTTCCTTGGGGAAAATGGTGGGTTTGAACTGCTGATTGATTAGCCCTTAAGTGCTTAATTACTGCCTCACCAGGGTTCTCCTTAACATCAGAACAGTGGACATTTATTGGTTTCTCTTGCTGGTCTCTGTTCCCTAAAAATTGCACTTCATCCACAGGGTTTTCTTCCACAACACACAGCCGCTAGTGTTTTTGTTGTTTTTTTTCCCACATGACTTCACCTTCCTGGTCAAAGCTGATTTGTCCAGTGCTAAACACACAATGAAAACATAGCCATATTTGCCCACTACAAAATTTGAAGTGAGACAGCAAGCTATTTGTTGAGTTTTTTGAATGACAGAAGTCTAAATGGAAGTGTTATGATACAGGAAACAGTGAGTTTTGATGTCCAGAATCTATGCTGGGGACCCAGTTGGCACTCTGAATGACTATTCAAAGTGATGGTATGAATTGTCCTCTTCCATGACCTACACATACAATAGATATAACCACTAAGTCCATGATTTGACAAATGTCTTGTATGATTGAGTTTGGGTTCCCCATAGGATTAGATTCTGAGACAAAGGTTTTAATTAAGCCATTTTTGGGGGAGATATCAATAAGGAAATGGGAAATAGACAAGGGAAAGAAGGCAGCCAATGAAAAGTACATTATCAAGCAATTTAAAATTGTGGGCAACTGGAGGTTAATCTTACTGGAGACACTGTAGAAAATCCACTAGTTATTCTGCCCAGAATGTGAGGGAGTGTAGCTATTTGTCCAACAACTCCTATGGGTCATTGGTTAAGGGTTACTCCAGGAAGCAAGAATTAACTCCACAACCTCCTAAGCCATGCATGCTCAGGTACAGTGGTCTACAGAAACTAGAGAAAGCAAGAAGAGAGATGTGCTGGCCATTCGGAATTAGGCTAGCATGCCAAGTTGTCAGACATGTCAGGTTCTTGCACTATCATAACTTGAAAGTCACCATGATCCTGTGAGATATACCACTGGTATTTCAAACACAAGCATAGTTACCTGTGGTGGAAAAATTTCAGAAAAGCTTACAAGCTAAATAGACTAGAAAGAATAACCTGCCAATCTACATGTGAAAAAAAAATAGTGGTGTTTGTGGAGCACATTGATAGCAGTGGAATATTTTTTCATATAGTGCAGGATGATGAACCCCTCAAGTTGGAAGACACTCAAAATATAATTGGGGAAGAGCTGTCTCCTCAAAGTAGAGTTGACCTTAGTGATATAAAGTTTTCAGGACCTATATTTGTTGATGTGGCAATGACTCAAAATGAGAAGAAACAGCAGTACTGCAATGACCACTAACAAGAAGATGGGATGCATGAAATATGGATCTAGAAAAATTGGAAGCCATGAAAAAATGGAACACATAAAGATCAAACACTCTAGGTGTTATTGAACTGAAATAGACTGGTATTGGCCATTTTGAATGTCATAATAATATGGTTTACATACCAGAGTAACAAATTTGAAAGCAATGGATGACTTTCATGTTAAAAAAGAGAATGTTCAACATCGATTCCAATGTTCACCATTGTTAGGTGTAGGATATATTATACCTACAAGGATGAATAATTAATAAAGTTATTATTCAAATTTACACACCAACCACTAATGTTAACAATAAAGCCATTGAGGATTTTTACCAACCTTTTCAGTCTGAAATTGATGAAACATGCAATCAAGATTACTGATGACTTGAATGCAAAAACTGGAAACTAAGGAGGAGGATCACTAGTTAGAAAATATGGCCATGGGGATGGAAGCCACATGGGAGATCTCATGATAGAATTTTCCAATAAGGATGGCTTATTGATTGAACATTTATTTTTCAGTGATGTAAACAGTAACCATAGACATGGATCATGTATATTGGATAGAAATACACAGGAATTAAATCAACTACATCTGTTGAAATAAACTACTATATATACTCGAGTATAACCCAAGGCAACTAATTTTACCCCCCAAAACTGGGGTGCTTTTTCAGCATAAAAAATGTGCTGAAAAAAACTCGGCTTATACTCAAGTATTTACGGTATAAAGAAGTTCAATATCATCAGTCAAGAGACTGGAGACCAACTGTGGAACAAGCCATCAATGGCAAATTGAACTCGAATTCAAATAAAATTAAAACAAGTCCCCAAGAGTCACAGTATGAATTTGAGTATATCTCATCTAAATTAGAGGATACTTCAAGAAGAAAGTTGACACATTGAACACAAATCCCCTGAGATGATACGAGTTCTGCAATAATATCAAGAACATCATAAATAAAGAAATTCAAAGATAATTAAAAAGATAGAAACTAAAGAAAAGACAAAATGGATGTCACCTTGAATGTGGAGTAGCTGAAGCCAATGAAAGAAATGATGAAGTACGAAAAAGAGAGAGAAATATAGAAATAATTGATGAAGTAAAGACGCTGAATAAAGAAGCTGAACACAAAATTTCAAAGGGGAATTCAAAAAGATGGAATAAAGAATTATATTAATAGTTGCAAAGACCTGGAATGAGGATAGCAAAAATGAAAAGCATGTGCATTTCACTAGCTGAAAAAATTGAAGAGAAATTCAAAATACAGAATTACACTGATAGCATCAAAAGAAGATGAAAGGGATTCACTGATCACATGAAGCCCAGGCTCCACAGCGCTGAGTCCAGAAGACCAAGATAGCATAGGTTTCTCACTGCAGATTGCTCTGAAAGTGCTCACAGTAGTAGGCCCTGGATCAACTGGGGAAAATGTAGAACTCAAAATAAGAAGACTAACCTTAGGATATGATAGGCACTAGTGGAATTCCCATTTGACACCTGACCTCACCTCCATGGCTCAACTTTCAGCCCCCAAATAGGAGACCTATACTGTCAACGATGTACAATTCAGAGCCCAGCACTTGTCAGGGAGTTACTCAGAAGGCAGGAAGGAATGGGAACGAAAGACCAATGGAAACGGCAAACAAAGTGAGGGAATAGGAAAAGTAGTATTGCGTTGTAGGTATTGCAATCAATATCATAAAACATTGCATGAATTGTAAGGAAAATCAATTTACTCTGTAGATTTTCCCTCACATCACAATCAAAACAGTGTAAAAAGAAAATAAGTCATATGACCGAGTACACTGGTAGATCTTGCTGAAGACCAATTTCCAGTGTTAAAAGATGTCACTTTGAGGAATAAGGCACAGCTGAGCCCTAGTGGTATAGTGGTTACAAACATAATGCGTCAGAACCAACCCAGTTGGGTTGCTCAACACAAGATCAGCAGTTCTGCTCCCATACAAAGTTCCAGTATTGGAAACCCACAGGGATATCTCTCCCCTGTCCTATAGAGTTGCTAAGGGTTGGAATCAACTTGATGGCAGTGAACTGGATGTAAGCCAGGCTGACTAGAGACACAAATCAAGTGCCACTCATATATGTGCAATAAATAGTTTTCTATCAAGAAGTCATTATAGTATTTCTATTTCAAGGAAATATGCCAGGCCAGTCCAACTCAAGTCCATAAGTCCAACACTAGCCCATAAGTTCCTTTCCAACTTACGCAGTTACATGCAATGATGCAGAATGCAGAATCGCTGGAGGGCTTCTGACTTCGTGTCTTTTTACAAACACACACACACTCACACTCACACCCTTGCAGAACCTCTAGAGGGCTTCTGACTTCGTGTCCTTTTTACACACACACACACACACACATATGCAGAATCTCTTGAGTGCTTCTGACTTCGTGTCCTTTACACACACACCCACACACAACCTTGCAGAATCTCTAGAGGGCTTCTGACATCGTGTCATTTTTATACACACACACATACTCACACTTATACCCTTGCAGAATCTCTGGAGGGCTTCTGAATTCGTGTCTTAATTAGTCACACACACACAAACACTCACACTCTTTCCTAATATCTGGAGGGCTTCTGACTTTGTGTCCTTTACACTCACACCCACACAAAATCTTCAAGAATCTCTAGAGGGCGCCTGGTATCGTGTCCTTTTTAAACACACACACACACATACTCACACTCATACCCTTGCAGCATCTTAGGAGAGCTTCTGACTTCTCCTTTTTACAGGCACACACACATACACACCATTGCTGAAACTCTAGAAGGCTTCTGAATTGGTTTCCTTTTTACACAAACACACAAACATTCTTGCAGAATCGCTGGAGGGCTTCTGACTTCGTGTCTTTTTACAAACACACACACACACTCACACTCAGACCCTTGCAGAACCTCTAGAGGGCTTCTGACTTCTTGTTCTTTTTACACAAACACACACACACACCATGGCAGAATCTCTAGAGGGCTTCTGAATTCGTGCCCTTTTTACACACACACACACACACACACACACACACACACACACACACAAACACTTTCTGAATCTCTGGAGGGTGTCTGACTTAATGTCCTTTTTACAAACACAAACACACACACACTCTTGCAGAAACTGTAAAGGGTTTCTGACTTCGGGTCCTTTTTACACACACACACACACACACACACACACACACACACACACCCTTTCTGAGTATCTGGAGGGTGTCTGACTTAATGTCGTTTTTACAAACACTCTTACAGAAACTCTAGAAGGCTTCTGACTTCGTGTCATTTTTACACACACACACACACACTCACTCACAGACCCTTGCAGAATCTCTAGAGTGCTTCTAACTTTGTGTCCTTTTTACACACACTCACACTCATACACTTGCAGAATCTATGGAGGCCTGCTGACTTCGTTTCCATTTTACACACACACACACACACACACACTCACACATGCAGAATCTCTTGAGTGCTTCTGACTTCGTGTCCTTTACACACACACCCACACACAAACCCTTGCAGAATCTCTAGAGGGTTTCTGACATCGTTTCATTTTTATACACACACACGTACTCACACACATACCCTTGCACAATCTCTGGAGGGCTTCTGATTCTTCTCCTTTTTACACACACACACACACACACACACACACACATACACATACACACCATTGCAGAATCTCTGGAACGCTTCTGATTTAGTGTCCATTTTACACACACACACACACACACACACACACACACTATGACGCACCCTTGCAGAATCTCTGGAGGTCTTCTGAATTCGTATTTTTTTAGTCACACACACACAAACACTCACACCCTTTCCTAATCTCTGGAAGACTTCTGACTTTGTCCTTTACACTCACACCCACACACAACCTTAAAGAATCTCTAGAGGGCGCCTGGTATCGTGTCCTTTTTAAACACACACACACATACTCACACTCATACCCTTGCAGCATCTTAGGAGAGCTTCTGACTTCTTCTCCTTTTTACAGGCACACACACATACATACCGTTGCTGAATTTCTAGAAGGCTCCTGAATTGGTTTCCTTTTTACACAAACACACAAACAATCTTGCAGAATCGCTGGAGGGCTTCTGACTTCGTGTCTTTTTACACACACACACACACACACACACACACACTCAGACCCTACAGAATCTCTAGAGGGCTTCTGACTTCGTGCCCTTATTACACACACACACACACACACCCTTTCTGAGTATCTGGAGGGTGTCTGACTTAATGTCGTTTTTACAAACTCAAACACTCTTGCAGAAACTCTAGAAGGCTTCTGACTTCGTGTCCTCTTTACACACACACACACACACACACACACACACACACTCACAGACCCTTGCAGAATCTCTAGAGTGCTTCTAATTTTGTGTACTTTTTACACACACACTCATACACTTGCAGAATCTATGGAGGCCTGCTGATTTCGTGTCCATTTTACACACACACACACACACACACACACTCACACTCTCTCAGAATCCCTGGAGGGCTTCTGACCTCGTGTCCTTTGTACACACACACGCACACACACCCTTGCAGAATATCTGCAGGTCTTCTGACTTCGTGTCATTTTACACCCTCGCATGCACACATGCATACTTGCACGCACCCTTGCAGAATCTCTGGAGGGTTTCTGACTTCTCCTTTTTACATATACACATACACACCATTGCAGAATCTCTAGTAGTCTTCTGATTTACTGTCCTTTTTACACACACACAATCACGCACCCTTGTTGAATCTCTGGAGGGCTTCTGAATTCATGTCCTTTTTTGACAGACACACACAAAACCTCACACCTTTGAAGAATCTCTGGAGGACTTCTGACTTTGTAACCTTTTGAAACACACTCATACACTTGCAGAATCCCTTGAGAGCTTCTGAATTCGTGTCCTTTACACTCACACCCACACACATCCTTGCAAATCTCTAGAAGGCCACTGATTTGGTTTCCTTTTTGCACAAACACACACACAATCTTGCAGAATCTCAGGAGGGCTTCTGACTTCGTGTCCTTTTTACACACACACACACACACACACACTCACACTCAGACCCTTGCAGAATCTCTAGAGGGCTTCTGACTTCGTGTCCTTTTTACACAAACACACACACACATACACCATGGCAGAATCTCTAGGGGGCTTCTGACTTCGTGTACTTTTTACACACACACACACACACATTCACACTTTCAGAATCTCTGGAGGGTTTCTGACTTAATGTCCTTTTTACAAACACAAACACACATACACACACACTTCCAGAATCTCTATAAGGCTTCTAGTTTCGTGTCATTTTTACACACACAAACATACACGCACCCTTGCAGAATCTCTGTAGGGCGTCTGATTTCATGTCCTTTTTACACACACATACACACAAAAACACTTGCAAAATCTCTGGAGGGCTTCTGACTTTGTAGGTTTTACTTACACAAACACACACACACACACACACACACACACACACACACTCATGCCCCTACAGAATCTCTGGAGGGCTTCTGACTTCGTGTCCTTTTTAGGGCACACACACACACACACATCCTTCCAGAATCACTAGAGGGCTTCTGATTTTGTTTCATTTTTACACACACAGACACATATATGCACCCTTGGAGAATCTCTGGAGGGCTTCTGACTTCGTGTCCTTTTTACACACACACAAACACTCACACCCTTGTAGAATCTCTGGAGGGCTTCTGACTTCGTTCTTTTTACACACACACACACACACACACACACACACACACTCATACATTTGCAAAATCTCTTGAGTGCTTCTGACTTCGTGTCCTTTACACACACACCCACACACAACCTTGCAGAATCTCTAGAGAGCTTCTGACATCGTGTCATTTTTATACACACACACATACTCACACTTATACCCTTGCAGAATCTCTGGAGGGCTTCTGAATTCGTGTCTTAATTAGTCACACACACACAAACACTCACACCCTTTCCTAATATCTGGAGGGCTTCTGACTTTGTGTCCTTTACACTCACACCCACACAAAATCTTCAAGAATCTCTAGAGGGCGCCTGGTATCGTGTCCTTTTTAAACACACACACACACATACTCACACTCATACCATTGCAGCATCTTAGGAGAGCTTCTGACTTCTTCTCCTTTTTACAGGCACACACACATACACACCGTTGCTGAAACTCTAGAAGGCTTCTGAATTGGTTTCCTTTTTACACAAACACACAAACATTCTTGCAGAATCGCTGGAGGGCTTCTGACTTCGTTCTTTTTACACACACACACACACACACACTCATACATTTGCAAAATCTCTTGAGTGCTTCTGAGTTCGTGTCCTTTACACACACACCCACACACAACCTTGCAGAATCTCTAGAGGGCTTCTGACATCGTGTCATTTTTATACACACACACATACTCACACTTATACCCTTGCAGAATCTCTGGAGGGCTTCTGAATTCGTGTCTTAATTAGTCACACACACACAAACACTCACACCCTTTCCTAATATCTGGAGGGCTTCTGACTTTGTGTCCTTTACACTCACACCCACACAAAATCTTCAAGAATCTCTAGAGGGCGCCTGGTATCGTGTCCTTTTTAAACACACACACACACATACTCACACTCATACCCTTGCAGCATCTTAGGAGAGCTTCTGACTTCTTCTCCTTTTTACAGGCACACACACATACACACCGTTGCTGAAACTCTAGAAGGCTTCTGAATTGGTTTCCTTTTTACACAAACACACAAACATTCTTGCAGAATCGCTGGAGGGCTTCTGACTTCGTGTCTTTTTACAAACACACACACACACTCACACTCAGACCCTTGAAGAACCTCTAGAGGGCTTCTGACTTCTTGTTCTTTTTACACAAACACACACACACACCATGGCAGAATCTCTAGAGGGCTTCTGAATTCGTGCCCTTTTTACACACACACACACACACACACACACACACACAAACACTTTCTGAATCTCTGGAGGGTGTCTGACTTAATGTCCTTTTTACAAACACAAACATACACACACTCTTGCAGAAACTGTAAAAGGTTTCTGACTTCGGGTCTTTTTTACACACACACACACACACACACACTCACACTCACACACACAGCCAAATGCATACCCATACCCTTGCAGAATCTCTGGAAGGCATCTGACTTCATGTCCTTTTTACAAACACACACACACACACACACACCCCTTGCAGGATCACTAGAGGGCTTCTGATTTTGTTTCCTTTTACACACACACACACACACACACACTCACACTAACACTCATACCCAGGCAGAATCACTAGAGGGCTTCTTACATCGTGTCCCTTTTACACACAAACACACATACACACCGTTGCAGAATCTCTAGAAGGCTTCTGACTTACTGTCCTTTACACATACACACACACACACACACTTGCAGAACCTCTGGAGGGCTTCTGACTTTGTGTCCTTTTTACACACTCACACACACACATATATACACATGCACGCACCCTCGCAGAATATCTGGAGGGATTCTGATTTCCTGTCCATTTTACACGCACACACCCACAGAGACACACACACACACCCTTGCAGAATCTATAGAGGGCTTCTGAATTCGTGTTTTTTTACACACACACACACACACACACACTCACAATCAGACCCTTCCAGAATCTCCTTAGGGCTTCGGACTTCATGTCCTTTTTCCAAACACACACATACATGCACCCTTGCAGAATCTTCAGAGGGCTTCTGACTTCGTGTTCTTTTTACACACCCACTCACACTCATACCCTTGAAGAATCTCTAGAGGGCTTTTGACATCTTGTCCTTTATACACACACACACACGCACACCCTTGATGAATCTCTGGAGGGTTTCTAAAGTCATGTCCTTTTTACATACAAACACACACACCCTTGCAGAATCTGTAGAGGGCTTCTGACTTCGTGTCCATTTTACAGACACACACACACACACACACGTTCACACTCAACCCTTCCATAATCTCTGGATGTCTTCTAACTTCGTGTTCTTTTTACACACACACACACACAAACACACACACACACACTCAAACCCTTGAAGAATCTCTGGAGACGGTTTGAACGACCCTGTTGGTCATGGTATGTCGTGTGACTAGAAGTGTATATGAGCAGAGAATCCCTCAGAGAACAATTACTGAAGTCTATAGAGCAGGGGTAAGGGATACACTGCGGGTCTCTCGGTCCATGCATGTGGCTCTGAAGTAAAATGGAAACCTTTTCAAGGACAGTGATTATTCAGATAATGGTGATTGAAGTTGCAAAAATATATTTTTTATCTCAAAGAATGTTTCAATTTTTGTGAGAGAAAAAGTAGGCTCTTCTATCTCAAAAGTTTGCCTCCCCGATGTAGATCAAGATGGCGGCTATGTCTAGAAACAGTCACTTCACATTTTGATATTTTTGTTTAATAAAGTGTCTGTGGTTTTAGAGCAATGCTTTCTGACTTACCCTCACATACTTTTACAGAATAAGTGATGAAGCAGCTGCTTGGACTGGGTGGGCACAGGGAAGCTGGGAAGGGTGAGGACCAGGAACAATCACTAGATAATAAATTATTTAATACATCTGCATCGGGACTGTGGCTCCAGAGCTACAACTCCGGTGCTGTGCAGCGCATTTCTTCCAGTTTGAAACAAAATTGGAGTCAATTATTATCTTCCTCATCAGTCATCATTTCCTATGGTTCTGGGGATTGGCAGTACTAAGCTAGCAGATTCTTCTGTACGGTTGCCGTCTGACAATGGCTTATGATGGAGACATCTCACACAGCTTCCCCACTGGTGTACTTGAAAATGGCCACTGGTGTTTGCTGGGACTTTAAGTGGGACTAGTGTCAGCATCTGCATGTGGCCTCTTCATCACACTTCCTCACAGCAAGGGGACTGGACTCCGAGGGTCTTGTACAGAGAAAGAGCCAGGTGGGAGCTGTATTACCTCAGAAGTCACACCGCACCTCACCTGCCAAACTTGACTCCTGGAGAGCCATAAGGCTGGCGTGGGTTCAAAGGAGGAAACATAGACTCCAACTTGGGATGTAGAATGACAAGATTCTGGAAGAGCTTGTAGGGAAGAAACAATCCCTTGAAGGCATTTTGTGAGCTACAGTCTTCCCCAGGACATAAACCTTAACTGGGCAACTCAGTGGTAGCCTTGCCAACTCTGGCTGGTGAGTTCCAGTGACTTTCTTTTGAAGGGAGGGAAGGCAAATTTGGAAGGGAACCCTCAGAAGCCCCCAAGTGGCCTGGAACCTCACCTTTGCAGACACCCACTGAGAGATCCTTCCTCCTTCAGGGAGTTAAGCTGGGCGAGAGGATGGTAGCTGGAAGGACAAAAGGAATTGACTAATACTCTGGAATTATATCACTCGCTCTCTTTGTAAGTTTTTCACTATTGTTCTAGTCCTGTGTTGAATCTATCTTTTCCTTACTCTCCCCTAGGACCTTCCCCTTAGATATGGGGCTGCGGGGACGGGTTGATTGATCTGTGCTGAAATCAGGGAGGTAGGTAGTAATAGAGGGAACCCGTTACTACTCCCATAGTTCCCATAGTAACCTGGACCAATTGGTGGGAGGAATGGGCAGATAAAGGCTGCATTGGGGTTTCGGTGCTTGGTGGAGGTGAAGGCTGACGTGTTTAGAGTGGAGAGAGGAAAACAGCCTGTTGGGGAAATGTTATTGGAGATGGCTTTGAGACTAGCCTCTACTGGTCTCTTGCTCCTCACTCTCCTCTTGGTAGCAGCACGTGTGTTCCCCTCCCCACCATCCCCTCATCCCAACTTGGAGCCCTTCTGGCTATTATTTCCTTATGGAAAAGCTGTCAGCTCATCATCCTGCTTTCTTCCATTCATGCTTCTTTAGCTCCGTGTTGACTTCTAACAGGAGAGAATCAGAAAAGTTAAGTCCCCACCCCACAGGGCCTTTGCTGAAGGAGACTGCAATCTGTGTACGGAATATCTCCTAGCTCACTCTCTCACTTCTCCCTAATAGATTTTTCCTGCCACTGCTCCTGGATGGAGGGGATGGAGAGTTCAAGTGATGCCACAGAAGTCACAGCAAAAGAACCAAGGCACTCGAAGGACCATTCATGAGCTGGAATATGATAGAAGCTCTTGAATGGGAAGCCACCGTTCTGGCAGTAAACATGCTCCTATGGACCCTCCCAGTTCTAAGGCTTTAGTGCAGTCCCAACAGAATGAGTTCTCCCTGGGTGAGTTCCTCCTGAAAGTGAAAGAGGGTTTATCCTTCTTTATCTTTGAAGCTACGCCTTCTATACCTACTGGATCCAGATATTGAGTATCTTCGCTTGCTGATTCCTGAACTCAACTGTGCTGATTGATAGCTGCATGGCCAAGGACCCAGACACAGCTCTGGATTCTCTGTTCGCTCTCTTTAGCCACCATTGGTTTCCTTTTGTCTAATTGTGCAACAGAAATCTCGGGGGATGCTTTATTCTAAAGTTCTTCCACTTCCCTAAAAGCGGTTATAGAGAAAGGCAAAGTTAACTGGAGTCTCTCCAGCACAAACTAGAACCCCAAGAGGGCTGCATAGGTCTCATCCAAAAGTGGAGATCTGCTGCCTCCCCCCTAGACTGGGAACCCATCATGGGTAGGGGTCAAGTGCTGTTTCTATCTGGACCTTCAGGGTCTTCTCAGTGCCTGGCTCATAGAGGAAATGAAAAATGCTTGTTTCTTCTTAACAAGTCAGAGATTTACTATTGTTGTTAGGGTCGGTCCTGTTGGTTCCCACTCATAACAACCCTATGTCAAACAGAACACAACGCCACCCAGTACCATCATCACAATTGTTCTTATGTTTGAGCCCATTACTGCAGCCCCCATGTCCATCCATCCCATGAGAGCCTTCCTCTTTTCCATTGCCCTTCCACTTTACCAAGCATGATGTCCTATTCCTGGGCCTGGTCTCTCCTGGCAACATGTTGGAAATACATATCCAAAGGGTGACAAAATCTGGCCATCCTTACTTCTAAGGAGCATTTGGCCTGTGCTTCTTCCAAGACAAGTTTATTGGTGCTTCTGGTAGTCCATAGTACTTTCTATGGTTCTTTTTTCCTAGCACCGTAATTCAAATACATCGATTCTTCTTTGGCCTGCCTTATTTAATCTCCAAATTTTACATGCATAGGAAGTGTTGAACATACTATGGCTTGTGTCAGATGCACCTTAGTTCTCAAAATAACATCCCTGCTTTTCAATACTCTAAAGAGGTCTTGTGAATATTTAGCCAATACAATGCAATGCATTTTTTAAGCTGTTGACTGCTGCTTGCATGAGCGTTGATCATGGATCCAAGGAAGAGGAAATCCATGACCACCTCACAATTCTACATCTAAGCATATACCTCAAAGAATAACAAACAGAGACTCAAAGAGATAGTGGTATACAAGTTCACTGCAGCACTACCCACAATAGCTGAAAGGTGACTATTACCAAAGTGCCCGGGGCCCGAAGAATGGATAAACCAAACAATATCTAAGTCATACAATGGAATATTATTCAGCCTTTAAAAAGGAATGATGTTTTGGAACATGCTACACCATGCAGGGACCTTGAACACCTTCTGCTGAGTGAAACAAGTCAGACCATAATGAGATTGATATAAAATATGCAGAATCCATAGGGAAATCCATAGACAGCAAGCAGAGTCACGGTTGATAAGGATTGGGTGACAAAAGCAATGGGGAGTGACTGGTTAATGAGCATTGACTGTGTCTCCATTCAGAGTGATCCAAATGTTGGCCTGATCCTATATTCGATTTGCATGGAGCCCCTGCCCTCTCCTGAGGGGTAGCCTCAGCAAAGGCACTGGCAGGCTCAGAATCTTGGTTTCCTGACCTGTGAGTGTGCTGGAAAGATTAGATGGAGTAATAAATAATGACACTGATCACAACCAATAATTATACAGCACTTACTATGGGCCAGACATTGTTCCCCAGCCGTGCTTCTAGCAGGCACACAAATACAATGCCCTTGGGGCCTAACAGAAACTCAGATTCCACTTCAGCAGATCTGAAGCAAGCTGCGAGAAATGGAGTTTCTCATGGGGACAACAGTGAGGACCAGGATTCTCAGAAGGATTGAGGCATTTGAATGGCAGTGATGGCAAAGACCGTGTGTGGAGTATACTGTGTGTGGCCAGGAGAACGAGCAAATCAGTCCTGGAGGAAATTGAGCCAGGACACTCTTCACAGAATGTTCTTAGAAGAGAGAATGGCAAAATGTTGTCATGTCGTTAGGAAAGACCAGTTGCGAGAAGAGGACATCATGTGGATCTGGGGAAACTCTTCATGACACGGACTGGCACCATAATCGCAACAATGACTTCAAACCTGCCGATGGGTAGGAAGATGGCATAGGATTGGGCAGTGATTTGTCCTATCAGACCTACGGTCAAAAGGAGTCAAATTTGACTTACTGGAGACTAACAACAACAACAAGGTCTTTCTATCTATTGATTCATTCAAACTCAACCTCGAACACACAACCTAAGCACTATTTTTCACTTCCCTTCTACACACAGCAGCGCAAAGGGGGTTCAAGGATTTGTCCCAGGTCATGGAGCTAGAAGGACATAGAGCCAGGTCTGGACAATGGAGCGATCTGACAACAGAGACATTAAACATAAGCAGGGCTTTGTCTCCCACAAAGATCATAGGCATAACCATAGTGGACTTGGCACAAGTCCTGCCGCATGGCAACCTTTCAGCAGATAGGTGCTATCTTAGTGCCATCCAGTTGACAGCAAGTCAGCGACTGTATAGGACAGGGTAGAACTGTCTGTGGGTTTTTGACACGAAATATTTACAGCATTAGAACTCCTAATCTTTCTCCCACAAAAGTCCCTATGATTGTTAGTAATTTGGTCAGAAGTCACTTTAATGGTGACCAAATCCTTCCTTTTTTGGATTCAACATTATACCCCACTGCTTCTAATAGCTCCTCGCCCCAAACCAAAACAGGCATGAGAGAGTTGATTCTGACTCATGGTGCCCTCATATGTGCATTGCATAGGACTTTCAAGACTATAGGCTTTAAGCAGGTTGCCAGGCCTTTCCTCCATGGTGTCCCTGGGTGGGTTCCAACGGCAAATGATTTGTTAAATAGTTGTGTGTGGAACTGTTTGCCCCCCTTCAGGAACTCCAATATCCTTGCAGCCCTCTATTCACAAAGGACTGTCCTTCCAACCAAGAGCTCAGAGTGCTTGTTTTCTCTCTCTTATTATCTTTACATCAAGTTGTTTGGGACTCCCCAGGAGCTGGGTCCCAGGGACATATTTATATGTAATTATGACCCTGTCATCTACAACATGATCATGATAAATGGAAAAAATGCTGAAGTGATCAGGGCTATCTTCTTTCTGGGGTCCACAATAAATGATCATGCGAGCACCGGTCAAGAACTCAAGGGATGTATTGTATTGGGTAAATCTGCTGTTTGAGATCTCTTTCTTTTTTTCTTTTTTTGCAGCTGGGAAAGAGAAAGGGGAGATAGGCTGTTCTCCCAAGTTGGGGTCCCTGCCAGGGCACCCCCCACTCAAACCTGGCCAACTCCACTCGGGAATAGAGTTCCCTGCCACTTCTGTAGAACTGCCCTGTGGAAGGACCAATGTCCTAAAGGTTCAGAATGGAGAAGACAAGTTTCAAGAGCTACAGCCTAGCCCCTTACAGCCAGAGTGATACTCAACAAGGGCCCCCACAGGCACTTTCTAGGGATCTTAAGTAGTTGGGGCTTAAGGAGAGTGGCATGGGGCTCTAGCAAGCTAGGAGCCCCATCCCAGGTGGGGTTACATATCCCAAGCCCTTGATGGGGAGGCCTCAGGTAAGCAGTGGGCCCAATGGAGTTCTGGGTATGTTGGCCTGGAGGAGGGGAGCCACCTGTGGGGCTGGACCAACCCAGGGCATCCCAAGTGGGATGGGGTTCAGGGGCCTGGGCAAGGTCCCTCTTCCTCTCCATCCTCCATGGCCAGTCAGACTAACACAAGATCTTGGGCAGGCAGTGGGCCTGGGGCAGTGCCCAGATGAGCCAGGGGCTAGCTGGGCAGGGGGTGTTTCCTGGGTAGGCAGAGGGCCTCGGGCAGGGTCTTTGTGGCAGGCCCAGACCCAGGTGGGCAGGGACCTGGAACAGGGATCCCAGGTGTGTGCCCGGCCTGGACTGGACCCAGGGTTGGCAAGGGCCCTTATGCAGGTTCCTGGGTGGGTAGCGGGCCCAGGGCAGAGTCTTGGTGGTGAGCAGGCCCAGGGTGGGGTCAGGGGGTCTGGAGTGTGGTCCTGGGTGGGTCAGCTGGGCAGGGTGAGGATCCTGGTGGCTAGCCAGATGCCTGGTGGGCTGCAGACCCACATCAGGGGTCATGGTGGCAAGGCCCTCCCTGGTGGGCAGGAGTCTGGGAAGGGGCGGGAAGGCTGCACAGGCCACACCTGGTCTTTGAAGTCCTAGGCCTTGCGCATTAGGTCATTATGGCCCATGGAGGCAGTGCGGCTCCGAGGCTGGCTCACAGCCTTCAGAATGAGCCCTTTACCTCTATAGGAAGTGCTGGCTGGCCTCCTGTCATGTTCTCAATAGGCTCCAGCTGCTGCCACGTAGGCCAAGCCTTAAAGGGGCCATGGGCTTCCACCTGTGCGCCCCTCCTCCTCACCCTTAAATGGGCCGCGTGCTGCCGCCAGAGACCTCTTTCAAAAGTGTTCTTCAAAGTGTTTAAGAGCAAGAATGTTACATTAAGGTGCACCTGACTAAAGCCATCTTAGTCATATTTTCTATGGCCTTCTATGCACGTGAAAGTTGGACGTTGAAAAGGAAGATCAGAGAAGAATCAATGCATTTGAATTGGGAGGCTGGTGAAGAATATTGAAAGTATTATGAACTGCCAAAGAACAAACAAATGTGGGTTAGAAGTACAGCCAGAATACTCCTTAAAGCCAGGATGGTGAGGCTTCCCCTCACGTACTTTGGACATACTGTTAGGGAGAGACCATTCCCTGGAGGAGGAAGGATGTCCTGCTAGGTGAAGCAGAGAGGCAGTGAAAATGAGGAAGAACTTCGGCCAATGGATTGACACAGTGGCTGCAACAAGGGGCTCAAACATAACAACAATTGAGAGGATGGGGCAGGACTGGGTTGTGTTTCATTCTATTATCCATAGGGTCGCTAGGGGTTGGAACTGACTCAATGGCATCTACCAGCAGAAACTATGTCCACACACACTACTAACAGGACAGGAAGTTTCCCAACCCCTCTCATCTCTCAACCCCAGGAACAGAGATGCCACCTTCCTTCTAGCTTTATTCCCAGTATCTAGAGCAGAGCTCAGCAATGAAGTAC